>NC_067149.1:32480330-32781291 GCF_903995435.1 Acomys russatus
TGGGAGGGTGCGGGTCCAGATTCTGGGGACTGGGCACCCATCCTACATAGACCAGCTGAGTGGCCTGAAGCCAGTCCCACGTGTGCTCTGCACTCACCTAGGGCTCTTCAGGTCTTGTGGTCTGTAGCTCCTTGACTGGTCCATAGTCCCTGTCAGAATTAAACAAGAATTCTCAACAGAGGAACATCGAATTCCTGAGAAACACTTAAAGAAATGCTCAACATCCTTAGTCACCAGAGAAATGCAAATCAAAATGACTCTGAGATTCCATCTTTCACCCATCAGAATGGCTTAGAGCAAAAACTCAAATGACAGCACATGCTGGTGAGGATGTGGAGAAAGGGGAACACTCCTTCATTGCTGGTGGGAGTGCAAACTTGTAGAACTATTTTGGAAATCAATCTCACACTTTCTCAGAAAACTGGGAATAGGGCTACCTCAAGACCCAGCTATTTCACTCCTTGGAGTATATGCAGAAGTTGTTCCACCACACAACAAGGACATATGCTCAACCATGTTCATAGCAGCTTTATTCATAAAAGCCAGAACCTGACAACAACCTAAAAGTCCCTCTTTTGAAGAATGGATAAAGAAACTCTGGTACATTTACACTATGGACTGCTACTCAGCTGTTAAAAACAAGGAAAAAACAAAATTTGTGGGCAAACGGATGGAACTAAAACTGATCATCCTGAGTGAGTTAACCCAGCCCCAGAAAGACACACATGGCATATACTCACTTATAACTGGGCACTAGCCCAAAAGGGATGTCCAATGAAAGTCACACTTATCAGATAGGGATAGATGCGGAGACTTCCTATTGGGATTCTAGGAGAGGGAAATATGGGAGAATGGGGAAATAAAAGGATCCAGACAGTTCTAGAAACTCAGAAGAATAACATCGTGATGGGTAGATCTGGACCTAGGGGGGATCTGCTCATCCTACTGTCCCAACCAAGGACAGTACATGAAGTAAACATTGAACCCGTATTCTGATCTAGCCAATGAACAGCACGTTCTCCAAAGTTGTGTGCAAGCTGGGACTGACTTTGACATGAACTCTGGTGGGGAGGCCTGGTGGCACTCAGAGAAAGGATAAGCAGGCTACCAGGATGAGACTTGATAGATAGCCTATGATCATATAGTGGGGGAGGAGGTCGCCTTGGTCATGGACCTGGGGGGGGGATTAGGGTGAAAGCAGGAGGGAGGGTGGAATGGGTGGATACGAGTGAGGGGAAACCAATTGAGATGTAATCATAATAAATCAATTAAATAAATAAGAAAAGAATTGGAAGTAAACCTTGTACTATATTTTCCATCTATATACAAAATTCTATCACAGTGAATTAAAAATAACCTTGTGAGTAATAATTAAGGCATTAAGTTGAGGAGCATATTCACTAATCTATTTTTTGTTCTATCTCCCCTATATCTTTCCATGTTCTCCCTTCTTCCTTTTCAACCCCTATCTCCAAACCTAAGAATGGGAGATAAAGGAAAAGAGAGAATCCCAAATCCAACCTTTTTTTTCTCTAAATAAGACAAATAATAACTTATAACCAACTGCTATTGAAAATAACCCTCTATGGCCCAAGAAAGCAACCAAAAACTTACCCAATTTCCCTTATAGGAAATCAGTAATCAGTCTCTTGATTTGGGACTAATAATACCTTTATAGGGGCCCAAATAAAATTGGAGCGCTAGTTAAACCAGCTAGGAATAGCGTTTGTAGTCCAGTTTCTAAATGTTGAGAAATTCCTGGCTGAGTCATAGTCCTGTGTAGGACACTCTGAAATACTGGAGCAATTGGGATTGGAAGCTTTCTTTGAAGATGTCTTGGGAGCTGTCTTGTTCTGGTGAGGAACAGCAACTGAAGCACTTGGTGCTGGAAAACAAAAGATGGAAGCTGTAAGTGTCCAGCACGCTGAAAGGAGTATATCCCGTCAGTTCTGATCCAGTGTCAGTGTCCAGTTCTTTTGCTCTAAGAACCTAATTTCTTATATTAGATGAAGTTTTAAGAGCAGTCAGCAGGTTACCAAGAAGAGACTTGATACTCTATGAGCGTATACAGGGGGAGGAGATCCCCCTCAGGAACAGTCATAGGGGAGGGGAATAAGGGGAAAATAGGGGGGAGGGAAGAATGGGAGGATACAAGGGATGGGATAACCATTGAGATGTAACAAGAATAAATTATAAAAAAATTTTTTAAAAAGCAAAAAAAAGCAGTTTGTTGAGTAGGTTTAGTGAAAAGGTGTTTTAAGTAAGATTGTAATGAAATGATACAGAATAGGGACCAAAAAGAAGTGTTAGTCAGATCAGCCACTACATGAGCTCTATTCTACAGGAACACTCTTTTTTTTTTTTTTGAAAGAGTTTCTAGATTTAATTTACTGAAGTTTTTTACACAGTAACTACATTTTTTGAAATTTAGCATCTTTAATATTTAAGGAAATGTGGACACCACTGTGCTATGGGGCTGGTGTCCTGGACTGAAGGAAAAAGTGAAAGCGAGCACAACCCCAGTGCCCATCTCTCTCCTTTCAGGAACACTCTTAAACATGGTGAAACCTCAGTAATATGTCCTCCAATATATGAAGGAAAGCATTTATTTAATTATTTCTGGAATTCCATTTGTTGAAAACTGGCCTTAGGAACTTTTAACACTTTGAAGCTTCCCTCTCACAACAGGGTATGACTGAATAGTTTCCAGAAGCCTGAGGAACAAAGAATGAGGCAGTGACAGCAAATACTCTGACTGACAAGTGATTCTGTTAGTTATGCAGTGTCTATTTAATGACTGATTTGCATTTCATTCCAAGGAAAAAGTAACATATTTGCAAAGTAATTAACAGTTCTTATTTATGTATTGATTTGCTCATTAGCAAAATCTTGATGTATAATGTTGACAGGAACATCATGGTGTTACCTTGAAACACTATATTGGATTTGATAGTGACAAAGCCTGCATTACTTACATGTGGCTCTTGACATGTAAAAGGCTGCTTGGTGGAGGCATCAATTCTTCAAAATCCTAATAAAAGGGATTTAATGTAAAATCATATCCACTTGCTTTTTATCGCCATTTATCTTATTTCTTGGTTGATACGGGACTAGCTGATGCTTTACAAGATTTATGATTTGTTGTTTTTCAAGAAGTGGATTTTGTCCTGGAGTGAAGTGTATCCTTATTTATATCTTGTGGTTACAAATCTCATAACAATTGTTTGGATACATGTTTTAAAGTGAAAGACTTGCTCACATCACTTACCAAAAACAATGATCTTTGCATGTATTATGTTAATTGAGCTATATAACATATATTCTATAATTCACTATTTAAAATGTACAATTTCAGAGGTCTAGAGGAGGGGAATAGAGCAGGCGATGGAGGGATGTTGGAATAAGAATATAAGAGTGAGGAGACTACAATTGGGACATAATGTGAATCAATTAGAATAAAAAATTGAAAAAAAATTCATTTATGGTATTATCCAACCAACCAACTTAGAAGAAGCTCCATCTTTATCAGCATTGATACCTTAGACTTTTTAATTCCTACATTCTACTGAACACTAATCCATTCATTCATTGTTAGCATTGTCCTACAATCTTTCTACTTCCACACTCTGCTAGCTGCCAATTTCTGTCTTTACAGGTTTGCCTAGCCCAGAAATTCCATATAGATAAAAGTCATATATGTGCCCTTTATGTCTGCATTTTCCCTGGGGAAAATGTTTTCAGATTTACTTATGGTATGGTACTTTGTCCTTTATGATGAATATTTTCTGCCATGTTTGTATATGGAAGACTAAGAGGAGGAGGGATATCAACATTCTAGTTACTAGCATATAATATATTTCCATTTGTGTCCCAAAGGACATTACATTTATCCCAGTTTGGCTCACTAGCAATAATGTTTCTGTAAAAGATTACATGTGATAGGCTATTGCCAAGGCAATTGGTTGTTCTTTACCACCTGATAGCCCGGTCCTCTTACTAAGTATAACACTAACTTGTCATAGAATTGAAATTAAGTTAGTGCCCAACTAGAGATTTAACCCCTACAAACAATCATTCATGTTTCTTGAAGGGATTCTGAATGCTACCAGATAATAAATATAATCATCAATGCCACACAAACACAAATCCTGGAATCTACAACAATCCATCTACAAGACATTCTGGTACAATAGTGTCACTTATGCTTTGTGCATAACTGAAAATTTTTAAAAATTGGACTTAAGACCTAGTCCATGAAATGGAACTCATGCTTGATAGTTCTAATAAGACCAACAATGTGTGGATGGATAGATAGCTTATGGGCCCAAGGGAAAGCCTACTGTTATTATTATGCAAAAGAAACATAAAAATAAAATTACTCCTTATGATATATTGCTATACTCTTAGACCAGTGCTTCACTCAACTCTCAATAGGGAAATTTCTTCTTGTAATATTTAAGAATTAACAACAATTTCCACAAGTGTACAATGTGAAGAGAATGGGGGATCTTGAAGCACTAGGGACCAAACAGGTATCTCCATTAAACTTTGCCCCTCAAGGTTATGGGAAGCATATGGAAGAAGAAGCAGATTTTGCGAGGCAGAAGTGGTAGATGACTACATGAAAACACAATCATCTAAGCCTGACAGCACTGATGCACATATAACACTCACAAACACTGTGAAAGCGTGCAAAGGACCTGCACAAGTTCAAGGCAGATAAAGTCATAGCACTGAGAGGTGTAAGTGGACACTCCTAACCAAGATTCTATTTACAATGGATACATGCTGGCAAAGGGAAAAACAGCTTTCTCCAATGGCAAATCATTGGACATAAATGTCATTAGAAATAAACTTGGGTTTTATTATGAAATTTTGTTTTGTTTCAGCATATTTTATATTACTACATTTTTGTTAATTTGCTTTCATTTTTGAGAGAGAAAGAAAAAGAAAGAGTATGAATTACTGTGGACAGGGAACTGGGGAGGACTTTGGAGGGGTGGGAGAAGGTGATACATAATAAAATATATTCTATGAAAATAATAATAAATATATAAATTCATTTGGCGACCTAAAAAGGTATATAGAGTAATTAAGTATGAACATAAACAGGGCAGCTGGAAAGATGACTCAGCAGTTAAGAGCTTTGATTGCTCTTCCCGAGGACATGGGTTCAAATCCCATGATGGCTCACAACTGTCTGTGCCTCTAAGACCTGACACTCTCACATAGACATGCATGTATGCAAAACACCAATGCACATAAAATAAAATTTGAAAATGTAATTGTTTCCATAGAAACGGAGAAGTAACTTAATATAACCCAGTAGCAACCCATAATAAAAATGTTCAGCAAATGACTATTTAAAAAGCATCTTCAGTTTGAATATAAAAAGAACTTTTCATTATATTGAGTTAAAGAGGTGAAATTGGGCACCTTTTCTGTGTTCTAATCTAAAAGGAAATACTCTTTGACTACCCGTAGTATCATGGGGGCTATAGGTTTGTCATACACAGATAGCTCTTATTATTTTAGTTATTCACTCAATAGCTCCATGACTTTTAGGAGAAATAAATGCTTAACTCTGTCATTTGTCTTTTCAGTCTCATTAAAGATGATCATGTAATTTCTGGCTTATGGGAATTTACATGGTGTTCATATTATTGATTTCCAAATGTAAGTTGGTTGAGCAAATTTACGTCTCCAAAAAAAAAAAAAAAAAGATGATTTAGATATAATACATATTTTTATATTTTTTGGTGCATGTGTATGTTCATTTAGTTAGCATGGATGTCTTTGGAATACCTTTGTAAAGATCCTATAGAAGTCAGATTGGATGTCAAATCTTTCAGAACTTGAGTTACAGGTGATTGTGAGCCACAATATAAGTTCTGTCAATCAGCCCTCAGTCTTTGGCAAGAAGAACCAGTGATCTTAATCACAGAGATTTTGCTCTAGATCCAATGTATGATCTTAGTATGTTCATAAATTAAGTTTGTAAGTATTTTCTTGATAATACTACAGCCATTATGAAAATTAATTTAGAGGTACCTAAACAATTTAAAACATACTTATGATATTATACAACTATTCCACTCATGTGCAATACCTAGAGAATCCCATACCTATCTCTGGTGTAATTTCATATTAATGTTGTTGCTGCAAGGAAATGGAATCAAATGACTTATGCATCAACAGATGTACAGATCATGGAAATATGGCACATATTCAATGTGGGATATTATATGTGAAAAAAACTAAATCACTGATTTTCAGAAAAGTGAATAGATTTGAAAAGTATAATATTAACTGAGATGTTCAAAATTCTGAAAGAAAAAAAAAAAAGAACATGTATTTTCCCTAATAGACAAATTTTATTCTTTATTGTATATATACGTACATGAAACTAATCATAAGTGTAGTTATAGAATAAAATTAAAACGAGACCATGAAAGGTGATGAGGCTGCATGGTGTGCAGACAAAGGTAGAGGTGAATCATGAAAGAGGATATGTTTATATCCTTACTTTCAGTTGGACATATCTTTAGTGAATAATCTATGGTTTCCTTGGCAATATTTTAATTGCATTATAATTTTATTATTACTTTATTTGGGGGAAATACTTTTTCCTCCCTCTTTCATTTTTTTCAGTTTTTTAGAATTTTATACCTCCACCAACTCCACATAGATACACAACCTTTCTTTTTTTTTTATTAATTTATTCTTGTTTCATCTCAATGGTTATCCCATCCCTTGTATCCTCCTATTCCCCCCCCCATTTTCCCATTATTCCCCTCCCCTATGACTGTTCCTGAGGGGGATTACCTCCCCCTATATATTCTCATAGGGTATCAAGTCTCTTCTTGGCTACCTGCTGTCCTTCCTCTGAGTGCCACCAGGTCTCCCCCTCCAGGGGACATGGTCAAATGGAGGCTCCAGTTACACAACCTTTCTTACACAAGCATTTTTGTGTTCTCATCCTTCACTGCTTGTCCATACATACATTTAACATGTTTATAATATTTAAGTTAAATCTTTTAAAGATTTACTTTCTAATTTTAAGATATATTTTATTAGGTTTCCCCGGTGGAAATTTGTATATTAGAATGTTCCAACTGAAAAAAATATTTCCTGCCCTTTTTTGGGCTGTGCTTCTTTAGACATTATGGGTATAATGGACTATCTGTTTAATAACACATAATTCCAGGTCTTTCTATAAATGAATTGTTCTTTATTGCAGATAGTCTTTATGCCTTGTAAGCAAGAATAAATAAAGTTAATGATAGGTCAAAAAACAGAGCAAGCCACCAGTTGGAGTCAACCTGTAGGGCATAGAGAGCTTGCAAGAGGAGGTCAGGAATATGGATAGAGACATGCACAGGAAGTATAAGGGAAAGTTATTGAGTTGGAGGTATTTTGGAGACGGTTTGGAAAACAGCAGCCTTATGGATTGTCAGCTGAGGAGGAAGGTCTAATTTCCCTGCCTCTCTGAGTTTACAGGATTTTTACCCTAACATCTTGCTCCTGGTTCTTTATTGGTAAATTCAACATATGCTGCTCCTCCAACACATGGCAAGACCCATGGACATAGAACTCATACCAACTCTGGACAAAATGAAAAGCCATCAGAAATGGTGAGTCACCAAGGAAGTTCTCAAGGAAAAAATTAAGATAGAAAATAACATATTGCAAAGTGTTAAAAATCAGTATAGTGCTACTTTAGATAGCTTGAAAGTAGAAGCAGAGAAAAAAATAGCTAAATGACTTAATGAAATTGGCTCAGTACTGACTATGATTGTTATCATTTTGGTATTTCATATTTTATCTTTACTATTCATATTGATTTTTATACTCTCTCAAAGGAAAAAAAAAGCTTTAGAGACACAGGACAAAGAAAAACATGAAAAGTGCGTTGATAAGATCCAAGCCTTAGAAGAAAAATTAGAGAGATTTATAAATAAAATACAAGAAAAATACTCAGACACAGACAAGAGAAATTAGGCAAGAAGCTACCACATCACTGAATAATCTGAAGAAAGGAAGGCAAAGGTAGTTCATCCAATTACTATAAAAGATTTATGAAGAAGTTAAGTTGAATCCTAAAAGCCTATTAGATTTGAAGAAGCAAGCATTTCATATGGCATGCATTTACCCTATTTGAAGCAGATATTAAATTCATGGGCAACTTAAAACAGATTGGAAAGATTTGGCAACAGGAATGTTGGATGCTCATCCTCAGTTACAATGGTGAACATAGTGGAAAGAGGAAGCTAGGGCCATAGAACAATGAAACAGAGCTAGAGGTACTAATGTTTCCCAGGGTCAGTTACTAGACTAAGGACAATATGCTGATTTATAAAGGCAGCTTGAATTTGATAATCACACCTTGGTTCCATGTCATTTAGCACTTTTAAGTGCTTGAGACAAGGTTGAAGAATCAGGAAAGAAATCTAAGTCATTTACTAAAATTATACAGAGCCCTAAAGAAGCCTTCACTGATGTTTTTTCTCTTTCTTTCTTTCTTTCTTTCTTTCATTTATTTATTTTTTGCAAAGTTTGACTTCAGCTATGAATATAATAGTATCAGATTCAGAAATAAGACATATTTCAATCAAATCTTTGGCTTTCAAAAATGCTAATTCAGAATGCAAAGGGGTTATTCAGCCTTTAATAGGAAGATTATTTTCAATAGATAAATGGGTTAGAAATACGGCTGATATTGAATCTCACATTTAAGATTCTACTCTTATTGGAGAAGTAATTTCTAAAAGTTTTTTTGAAAAATCAAAATATCATAGGTTTTAAGTGTAGTAGAACAGACCAATTGAAAAGGGCTTGTAGCCAAGGTGTTTCTAGAATTTTTTTTTCCTCTATAGATAATTCCAAAAGAAGGCCCTAGCCTTTTTGAGTAAGCAGAAAGTGTGGCAAAGGCTGGCATTGGATGAATGAATGAAGATAGCAAGGGACAGGCAAAGTAGCCCTTTCCATTTGGAAATGCCTGAGGCATCCCATAGGTCCCTATATCAAAATGGATTCAATAATGCCCTGTCAGTGTCATAGAAACTCATCCATAGATCAATTAAAAGATTTTTTTATGTTGTTATAAACAACACAACTCTTGAATATATATATATATATATATATATATATATATATATATATATATATATATATATTAAAGGACAGAAGAGTTTCAGTAGATTAAACAAAAACTATAAGAGCAAGCAGTAATCTAGTATTTAGGCAAACTTCTATACATGATCAGAGACTGCATCTAAAAATGCAAATAGTTGCCATTGAAAGTGAAGGTTTAGTAGACAGAAGCAGATGTAGTAATAATTTTACCAAAATCTTAGCATCCAGAATGCCTCTTCAGGAACTAAATATTCTACTTCTAGGAACTGGATTTTTCTCCAGCAAAAGAAATTGTAAGATGGGTAAAGTCTATAAGGATAAAAGGACAAATACCAAAATTAAAGCCATATGTGGCTAATATAGCCATGAATTTATAGGTACATTATTTGCTGCAGCAATGGAAAACAAATTAACATTCTTCCAATCTCAGAGACAAGCCACAAAATAATGTTTCTGAGAAAAATACTAAAAGGTTTATCGAGAACATACACAAACTGTTCAAGTTGCACATGTGGAGGGCACAATAGCTTTTGGTCTCTCAGAGGTACCAACCATCCATCTTTAAAAGAGTTAACTGACAAAACTGTGTGGGTGGAACAATGTCCTATGACAAAGGAAAAATTACAGGCACTAGAACAGCTGGTACCGAAGCAGCTAAAATCTCAACACACTGAAGAATATACTAGCACATGGAATTCCACAAGGTAATTATGAAATTATACCACTATTAATAGAAAACTGCTAGAAATCTCAGAATTTCATAAGAAACACCATGTTAACATCAAAAATTTGCAAAAAGATTTTTTTTTTACCACCTGGAAATAAGCCAAAGAAACCTACTTGTTCTTTGTATAACAAAACTCTATTACCTGCCAGAAGTAACACAAGGTACCCAAAGGCATGGTATTTGGAAAATGCAAGTAATTTATTTTTCAGAGTTTGAAAAAAATTTAAGCATGAGCATCATAACATACATACATATACGTATTCAGAATTTTAATAGGCATCTGCTTAGAGTTCTCAAAAGGCTGGTATTGTAGTTAAATATTTATTCAAAGTTATGGGTACTAAGAGGATCCATGTGCAAATTAGGACTGACATTGCTCCAGCATATGTTTTGAGTAAAATGAAATAGGTTGCTGCATATTACAACATAAAGCATATTATAAGTATACCACACAATCCTACAAGACAAGCAGTTATTGAAAGATCGAATCACACTTTAAAATATATGCTTAATAAACACAAATGGGGTAATAAAACATTTGGTTTAGTTCTCTCTGTATAAAAATGCTGAATTCTGGGCTCCCAAGAACTGGTTGTATTCTAGATGAGTGCATTGATATGTACTCTAATCAATGTTGTGTAAATTTAGCTCTCCAATTACCCTGATTGGTTAATAAACCATCAGGACATCCTGTAGTAAGGTAGAAGAGAGGTAAATGGAACTTTTGTTCTGGGCTTTGAGTCTAGGGTAGGAACCATGAGAGGGAGAAGGAAGAAGAGATAATGGACGTACCCATGAGGAATGGACATAATGACCCAGAAACATCAAAGACAGATTATATGGCAAGTAACTTGGGCCATGTAGCTGGGAAATAACAACACTAACTTAGAGGATTAATATAAAAGGATATCTGACCAGTTATTGGGTCTAAAAATTATTAATAAAATGAAACCAATAAATCTCTGTGTCTTTAATTCAGGAGCTAGAGCAGTTGAATAGAAAAGGATCCCTTCCTCCAGAATATAATTACCACATCTTTTGGTGTCCAACTTATGGACTCTTAGGATCCAAGCACAGGCTCTGAGAAAGTTCAAATTGCAAAACAAACAAACAAACAAACAAACAAACAAAACAACACACACACAAGAAAAAGCTTAGCATGGCCCATGGGAAAACTGCAGCATTATTTGAGTCCACACAAGAAAAGCTTACAACCAAACCACCTAGAAGAAGGGACTGACTCAAAGCAGACAGAGCCAAGAGTCAGCATCCCGTTAGATCATCCACCTAAGGAAGCACATGCTGGCCTGAGAAGCCTTCTGCCACAGGAAGTAAGAGAGGGGTCAGATATCCTGGTTACATGTGGATGGGACTACCCCTTCCCTGTGAGTGGAAGGGGTGAGGCTGGGTCAAAAACCAACATTTTGTGCTAGCTAAATTACAAAAAAAGCATACATCCATACAGTAGACAGCAGAGCAGAAATTAGAGGTTTATTTAAATAAAAATAAAGAATCTTCAGAGGAATCCAATCTGTAACTTACACCTACAGCAAAATAGGTAGCTCCAGATGAGAAAAATCCACAGAGGCTTAAAGGAAGTACAGAATTGTAGCCCATTGAGATACTAAATTTAAAAGAAAAATAACTTCAGCTATGAAGCAACAATATCAAACAATACTATCTTTATATCGTCTGAGGTCAATTACTAGATGAAGGTGTATATATTGAATTAAAAATATAGTGTCTGTTAAATGTCATCTTAAAACAATGTCATATAATAGCTTACATGTTTTATTTAACAGGTTAACAACATTTTTAAATGTCCACCATACCATAGATTCATATTCAGAATTCCAGTGGACTTTTGCCCTGTATTCTGAAAAAGATGATTCTGAGATTGCACATTTATTAAAGATGATGTCTATCTTAGAAATGCCTTTATCGAGTGAAGTTGATGTTGCTTCAACATATGTATCCTGTAAAATAAAACAATATACAGGTTTACCTTTCAATACTACAATACAAATAATGGTAATCATACCTAAAAGGACTTTAATGAAAATGCTCATAGGACAGAAAAGGGATAAGGGATCTCCCAGAAATTTATTAAATAATGATGTGTTGAATTTAAATTATTTAAATGTCAGTGAGAAAGGCACTAGATTTTGGAAAGGACTGCTGAATTAGAGCAGGCTATAAAGTTCCTAATTTCAGAATGGAAGAAATGTCTTACATTGGGGATGAAGCTTTGTCTATGTTTCAACAGGAAAAGAGAAACTGTGGTTTCCATCAAGATCAATAAGAATCAGATATGACCAGGGGAAACCTCCTGAAGATCTTGCCTACAGACAAGAAAAATTCAATCAAGATGACTAACAAAGCAGGTAACACATAATTCTGATTCCTCTACACGAGAACAGATCTGAGACTTTCTGAGACATGAAAAATGTCTCTACACAGCCAATAAATCTTGTTGGCTACAGAGTCCTCAGGACTTATCCTGCCATCCTTTCATACAACATAGGTAAAAATTGGTATCACAATTTGGCTTAAAATACAGAGTAGCTTATAAAGACAGATGACTTTCACTTGCCCAAACAAAGAATAGAAAATCATTTTCAGTTAAATTGTGCACACTGTACATTTCATAGATGTGTTTACACAAAAATGTTTAATACCTGTGAATGTTCATAGGTTTAGAGAGAAAAAGACCAGGAATCAATGAAGTGAAGACACTCTGTAGGACTCATCCTGAAGAATGCTGAGACACTAGCATGTTTGTTCTAGCACTCAATCATAGTCTGCCTCAGTAGTTGTTTTCTCAAAACTCTGCATCCAGAACAACTGAAAATGACTAGATAAATTATCCAATGTCACAAACTATTCCAGACAGGACTACAAATAAGCCTTTACTTTCACTGCACACAGGGACTGGACAACAAATGATATAGCTAGCTTTTGTAGATTAGTCAATATCCCAATTGTCTTATAGCCCCCAAAGAAATGTTGCCACTACCAACAAAAAAACAAATTTAAGAGAATGATGCCCTACTACCAAACATTTGGCTAATGCATGGTTTAATGACGGTTCATCGACCACTGGTGGAACCAAAGCTAATGGAAAATGGCAGCCTGCACACTGGGGGATGAAATGGTCAGAATGGAGGAAGGACCCACAAAATCAGTACAGCATTATTGGCTATAAGTCAAAAAACTAGGAATCTCTGTCTTCTCTAATTCATGGTGTGTGTGCAATGGTATAGCTATATGTACATCAAAATAAAGAACCATTAAATGACAAAAATATCGCATCATAGGAGGCATGAATGGAAATGGCAAAAATCTATTAAAACTTAGCAGATATTAAATTTTATGTAGTTTATATAGGCAAGAGAGATAACACATCTGAAAATGTAATAATGTACCAATTGGCATCATGTTTAATTAAGACTAGAATATTGATGCATGTGCCTTGTATCCCTACTCTCTCCAAGGCTTTAACCAAGAATTGGTGTTGAATTTTGTCAAATGTTTTTCGTCCATCTAAGGAGATGATCCTGTCATTTTTTCTTTCAGTTTGCTTATATGATGGACTACAATGATGGATTTTCATATTTTGAACCACCTCTGAAAATCTGGCATGAAGCCTACCTACTTGGTCATGATGAATGATATTTTTTATGTGTTTTTGGATTTGGCTTGTGAGTATTTTATTGAGTATTTTTGCTTCAATGTTCATAAAAGAAATTGGTTTGAAATTCTCTTTCTTCGTTGAGTCTTTCTGTGGTTTAGGTATCAAGGTGATGGGGCCTCATAGAAGTAGTTTGATAGTGTTTCTTCCGTTTCTTTTCTGTGGAATATTTTAAAGAGAATTGGTATTAGCTCTTCTTTGAATGTCTGATAGAATTCTGTGCTGACTCTACCTGTCCCTGAGCTTTTTTTGGTTAGGAGGCTATTGATGACTGCCTCTATTTCCTTAGACAATATAGGTCTATTTAATTTGTTTACTGATCTTGATTTAGTTTTGATAGTAGGTATCTATCAAGAACATTTTCCATTTATTTAGATTTTCAAATTTTGTGACATATAGGTTTTTGAAGTATGAGCTAATAATTATTTAAGTTTCCTCAATATCTGTCATTGTGTTTCCCTTTTCATTTCTGATTTTGTTGATTTGAATGTTCTCCCTCACTTTTAATTAGTTTGGCTGAAGGTTTGCCTATCTTGTTGATCTTCTCAAAGAACCAGCTCTTGTTTTTGTTGATTCTTTGAATTGTTCTCTCTGTTTCTAATTTCTTGATTTCATCCCTGAGTTTGAAGATTTACAAATGTATTTTTTCTGCTGATATAATGAGCAGAGAATGAGCCTTAGTTGTTCGGTGCATCATGAACATCTCATAAATTTATAATTTTATGACTGTATGATGCTTGTGAGTAATTATATGTTTTCAGAATAAATAAAGCAGAAACTGATGCTGGAACCGGCCTGACAGGATTAATTCCTCTTAGCACTGACATTCTGCATCCTTCATGTTCCAGCACCAAGTGCTTTAGTTGAGATTCCTCATCAGACCAGGACAGCTTGGAAGAAAATTCTGATCCCAACTGCTCCAGCAATTCAGACTCTCTTACACAGGACTTTAATTAAGCCTGGTATTTCTCAACATTAATAAACTGCTCCAGAAATGCTATTCCTAGCTTGTTTAGCCATTTTCACTAACTTTATTTGGGCCCCTCCAGAGGTATTATTCATCCCCAAACAGACAGAAGCAGCCTTAAGAGAATGATGCCCTATTTCCCTTAAGGGGTTTAGGTAGGCTTTTGGTTGCTTTCTTGGGCTATAGAGGTTTGTTTTCATTGGGACTTGGTTATAAGTGACTAATGGTCTTATTCAGAGAGAAATCAAGATTGGACTCAGGGATGTCTCTCTTTTCCCTTATCTTTCTTTCTTAGGTTATGAGATAGGGGTTGGAAATAAAGAAGAGTGAATATGGAAATATGTAGAGATGATAGTACAAAAAGTAGATTATTGAATCTACTCCTCAAATTAATGCCTTAATTGTTACTCACAAGATCATTTTTATTTCAGTGGTATAGAACTTGGTATATTGATGCAAAATAAGTTTAATTTTTATACATTGGTATAGAATTCAAATTTAAGATTATTCTTCACACACACACACAATATATATATATATATATATATATATATATATATATATATATATATATATATATATATATTCTAATATGAAGTATTATTCCAACAGAACTTATCTCTATCACAAGGCTTAATCCTATGACTTGGAAAGTACTGTTGCAGGCTGTTTCAGATAACTAAGTAATACAAGGTAATTGTTAGTTAACCAAATCATGCTTATGTCAAATACAGGTCTATTTCTATCACAAGAATATACATATTAGGTTTAACAGATAAACATGATTCTATAGATAGATAAGATAACATAGACAAGGTCTTCAAAAACCTCAGAGACCTACAGAATATGGCATTTAAAGATGTTTTTATTATTTTAAGAATTCTCTGACAAAAAAAAATGTTAACTCCTGGCAACATATAGACTAACTCAAAAAAGATGATCAGCATCAATGAACTTCTTTATAGAGTTGGTTACAAATGTGACAAACCAGCCACTGGATAAAATGTCTTTGTTGCTGCCACAGACAGAATTCTGCCCAAAAATGGGCAAGCTTGGATGCAGGCAGAGTCAATGGCCCAACTCTGCCAAGACAGAGTAACCAAATCCTCAATAGTTCCTGCATCACAAATGTGTCTGTTATATATATTCGGCCAGAAGTCTGAAGATGATGTTCGAATGTTATAGAGAGATTTGGGTGACTGTTCAGGCATCAAACTGTTCCTGTCATTTTCTTATTGTGGAAGCTGATTATTTGAACTTCCTCTCTACTCAGGCAATAAATTTTACTCCTTCTCAAGTCTCTGATGAGGTTGAAGGCCAGTAGTTTAGCTTTAGTTGTTTAGGGGTTAAGACGTTTTTATGTCTAGACAGATGTTGTAAGTTGATAAAGATGAGATATTATAGATATTGATTTACATTCAGAATTTTAGATGCACCAAAGTAGGAAAGATGTTTACTTCTAGGTTGCCAAATACAAATAGCTAAAACACTATGAATGTAACATTCATATAATTCCTGATTGTTTTGTGGTTCTTCTTGTAGGTAGTTTGTTGTATATATGTGTAATAACATAAATGTATATGTAAAAAATTAAGGCTAGGATATTAAATTTTAGACTTAAACTTTAGAGTTTACCCCTAACACTAAAAAACATGGGGCATGGGGAATCAAATTAAACCAGGACAACTCTATGGGAATACATATTATTAGGAATCCATAGAAAGGTAGTGGCTCACACCTTTAATACTAACACTTGGGAGGTAGATGCAGGCATATAAGAATTACAGTGATATATATTTAAAATCCACTTGTAAAAAAGTAGGCTGAATTTCAACCAGAATGTCTTTTGTGATTTAAAAAATATCGCTTAAACCTTTAATTTACATATGAACAGAAAAGGAAATATAGGTATATTTTCAATATGCTAAGGTATATTTAGTTTCAAATTTTCAAAATATTTTTTAAATTTTTAATTGAAAGGTAATACAAAAACAAAAGATATTTTGCCAAAACAGAAACCACTCAGAGTTAGGCTTGGGGAAAGGTTTTGATTTTGTCTTTCCAGGAGAATAAAAGCACACAACTAATGAATTCATACACCACTGGACAAGTGAAATTCTGAAGACAAAAGTCAGAGCATTAAGAGAAAATGTTCCAAGAAAAAGAGCAAATTGGCCAAATGTTACTGATGCTCTCTACATAGCCAATAAATCCTGTTTTCATGATATTTTTTCTACAAAACAATCATAGGTATCAGATCCTTCATAGTTACTGGAAACCATGGCACCAGATTCTCTCATTAGCACAGTGACAGATCTGTGAATTCAATGGTCTGAATTGCCAAAATCTGTCTAGGAAAATTCCTAGAATGTGTGATATATACTTTATTTATAGATTGAATCATGTATCCATTGCAAAGGTGTTAAAAGTAGTGCCATTCCTATTTGCATTGTGAATAATTGGATGGATAGAGTTCGTTGGGATAGCTGTAACCTTTAATTAAGATTAATAGCTGAGCTCTTAGCTATATTTAAATTTAAGCACAGCATTTACTTTGCCATCAATTTCCTTCATTTAAAATTTTTCTCTGAAGTTTATCATACTCACTGGCTAATCTGAACATCAGTAAAATTAGTAAGGAGAAAAATTATGCTTCTACTTTTCTCTACGTGGATTTTTTTGGTGGAAGGTATAAATGTGTCTTTGTTTATGTTTGTATACATACATGTACACATGTATGAGAATACTCCAAATGAGATTTTCAGTGTTGAGTGTCTGCTTCAATAATTTTTCCACTTTACTTTAAAATTTTTTATTTATTAGAATTTGTTCACATTACATCCTGATTATTATCCCCTTGATCCAATGTTCAATTTCCACTCTTCCTAGCTAAACTTTTCTACTACACCTCTGAGAGAAAGGGCCTTCCTCCATCAGCATCTGACCTCAGCCTATCAGGTTTCATCAGGATAACCTACTTCCCCTTCCTCTGTGTACCTTGAAAGCCTTCCAGGAGAAGTGATCAAATCATGGGCACCAGAGTGCATGTCAATAGCAATCCTTTCCCTCAAACCCCAGTGGATTCCTCAGTGTCTGTTGTAATGTTCCCGTTTTGTTGATGATTTTGTTAATTTGGATACGGTCTCTGCGTTTTGGTTAGTTTGGCTAAAGGTTTGTCTATCTTGTTGATTTTTCTTAAAAAACTGGCTGTTTGTTTTGCTGATTCTTTGTATTATTTTTTGCTTCTAATTCATTGATTTCAGCCCTGAGGTTTTTTTTCCATCATCTACTTCTCTTGGTTGTGTTTGCTTCCTTTTTTTATAGAGCTTTCCGGTGTGCTTTTAAATTGCTAGTATAGGATCTCTCCAATATCTTTATGAAGGCACTTTGTGCTATGAACTTTGCTCTTAGCACTGCTTTCATTGTGTCCTATATGTTTAGGTATGTTGTGACTCCATTTTCATTGAACTGTAGTAAGACATTACTTTATTTCTTTATTTCCTCCCTGAACCAGTGGTCATTGAGTAGAGATTTGTTCCATTTACATACATTTGTAGGCTTTCTGTTGTTGAAGTACAAACTTAATCCATCGTTCTCTGGTAAAAATATAAGCTGTTATTTTAATATTTTGTACCTGGTGACTCTTGCTTTGTGACTGACTATATGGTGAATTTTGAAGAACGTTCTTGTAGGTGCTGAGAAAAAAATATATTCTTTTGTGTTTGGATAGAATGTTCTGTAGATATCTATTAGGTCCATTTGATTCATAATTTCAGTTAGTTTCACTGTTTCCCTATTTAGTGTCTATCTCAATGACTTGTCTGTTGGTCAGAGAGGGCTGCTGAAGTCTCCTACTACTAATTTTGTTAATTTGGATATGGTCTCTGCGTTTTGGTTAGTTTGGCTAAAGGTTTGTCTATCTTGTTGATTGTTCTTAAAGAACTGGCTGTTTGTTTTGCTGATTCTTTGTATTATTCTTTTTGCTTCTAATTCATTGATTTTAGCCCTGAGGTTTTTTTCCATCATCTACTTCTCTTGGTTGTGTTTGCTTCCTTGTGGAGTTCAATATGTGATTTAAGCTTCAGTAATGTTCCTTTTATGAATGGAAGTGTCCTTCTTCATCTCTTCTGATTAATTTTCATTGAAAGTCTATTTTATTAGATTATAGATTGTAGGTAGTTTATTATATATATGTTATTCCAGCTTGATTCTTCGGTCCATTTGCTTGGAAAACCTTTTTCAGCCCATTATGTCTTTGTTGCTGAGGTGTGTTTCTTTTGTTCAGCAGAATGACGGATCCTATTTTCACCAACATTCTCTTAGCCTGTTTCTTTTTACTGGGGAATTGTGTCCACCAATGCTGAGAAATACTAATGACTAATAATTGCTAATTCCTGTTATCTTGATGTTGGTGTTAA
Source organism: Acomys russatus (assembly GCF_903995435.1). Taxonomy (NCBI): domain Eukaryota; kingdom Metazoa; phylum Chordata; class Mammalia; order Rodentia; family Muridae; genus Acomys; species Acomys russatus. Next base: position 32,499,269 of record NC_067149.1, read on the forward strand.
TGAGTTTGTGTTTGTATGTAATTGCCTACTTTTAGTTTTGCTCATATGGAATTATTTATTTCCTGTGTTTTCTTGGGTGTAGTTACTTCCTTGAGTTAGAGTTTTCCTTCTAGTATTTTCTGTAGGGTTGGATGGATAGATATTGTTTAAATTAGGTTTTGTCATGGAATATCTTGTTTTGTCCATCTATGGTGACTGGGTATAGTAGTAGAGGCTGTCGTCTGTAGACTCTTAGAGGCTTCAAGCCATGTGTCTTGGTCCTTATAAATTTTAGAGTCTCTGTTGAGAAGTCAAGTATAATTTTGATCAATCTGCCTTTGTAATTTACTTGGTATTTTTCCTTACATCTTTTAATATTCTTTCTTTGTTCTGTATATTTAAGATTTTGATTATTATGTGGCAAGAGGATTTTATTTTCTGGTCCAATTTATTTCTTGATATGTATACTTTTTTGTATGTTTATAGGCATACAAAACTTTCTTGATAATTTTGTTGAAAATACCTTCTGGTCCTTGGAGCTGAACCTCTTTACCTTCTTCTATTCCTATTATTCTTGCGCTTAGGTCTTTTCATAGTATCCCATATTTCATGAATGTTTCGTGTTAGGACATTTTTAGATTCAACCTTTTCTTTTTCTGATCTATCAATTTCTTCTAAATGTATCTTCTACACCTGAGAATCTTTCTTCCATCCCTGAATTTTTGGGTGATGCTTAAATTTGTTTTTCTGTTCTCTCCCCTGCATTCTCCATGTTCAAGATTCCCCCAGTTTGATTCAACTTCCATTTTCAGGTCTCGAACAGTTTTATTCATTTCCTTTACATGTTAGTGTTTTCCTGTATTTTCTGAAGGGATTTATTCATTCCTTCTTTAAAGAACTCTATCATCTTCATAAAATTGGATTTAAGGTCATTTTCTTGTGTTTCATGTGTGTTACCATATCCTAGGCTTGTTCTAGTATGATATATGGGTTCTGTTATTTCCCTATTGCTCTGGATCTTGTTTGTGTTCTTATGCTGGTCCTTAAGCATCGGGTTGTTTCTGGTATTCATAGGGATCACATGATGCAGGCTGAGTTCTAGGCCAGAAAACGGAGCCTGGGAAGGTGGTGTAGTTTATCTCTGGTAGTCCTTGATGACACTGCCTCTGGTTGTTCCTGATGGATGCAGGCCTCTTATGGGTCTGATGGCTTCATTCCTCTGGTTGTCCCTGATGGATGCAGAACTCATTCTGTCCTGGGTGGATCCAGGACTCCAGACATGGAAGCTGAATTGGCCACAGGCATTTAGGTCAGCAGGTAAGGCTATGGTACAGGATATGGAGCACACAATGAGCAGAGTACAGCTCACCAATTCTGGGCTTGCCCAGAGGACATCCAGCAGGCAGTGGGCAGTGGTATAGAGGTCTCTGTTGTCTGCCCAGGTAGCCGCAAACCTCCTGGGATTGAGATTGACCTGTGGGCTGGGAGTACAGTACACAATGGCCAGGCTACATCATTAATCCCTCTAGCTGGAATACAGACACACCTTTAGTACATACTTTTAATTGCAAACAATGATGTCTATTGAATGGCAGACAAAGTGACAAATAAGAGAAAGATTTGATAAAATGTATCAGAGATACAATAATCCAAACCCTTGGGAGAGAACAAACAAGTAAAAGAAGCTACTTAAGAGTAGTACATGGAGAGACAGGAAAGTTGAGCTTGGTGCAGTTCAATTTAAGGCAGTTGAGTTCCTACAGTCAGTGAATTTCAGTTCATGGAGTTCAGAGGCATATTTTCCAAGCAGTACACTTCAGTGAGAATCAGAGAGAACTCAATTTGAATCAGTCAACTTGGAGAAGAATTTTAAGGCAGAAAAATTGAGATGATCCAGCCAGTAAGAGTTTAGAAATAGCTGGAAAGGATTAGCTTATTCAGCAGAAAGTCTTGATGGACAAAAATATTCTAGGTCTAAGTCAGCAGACAGAGGCTGGAAGCTGAGGCCTTCAAGGTTTAGGCTTACAGAAGATTATATTGTATGGAGGATAGCAGCTTCTAGACATAAGCCTAGGGATAGTTAGATAGAAACACTGTGAGTTCAGCCAAGCCATGTATTAATAAAACTTGTGTAAGCTCTTATCTCATCCCATCATCATAAAAATTAAAAACAACATCTATATTCCAGTATATTAATGAAGAAAATATTTTATTTCTGAGGCACTGAAAACAACATTTACAAGAATGACATACAAACTATTGTCCAGCTAGTCCACTGGTGGTTGTCAACCAATAAAAAGTCCAAGAATCCAGTTGTTGTTCAATACATGAGGCTGGATGACTCAGGTGGTTTTCAGTATATCTGCAAATCTTCAGGAGGCAGGCTATGAATTCAGTGAAGAAATAGGCATGGTGTAAGAGTAAGAGCAAACTGGCAAAGAGATAGCAATCTTTCTTCTTTCATGTTCTTTATATAGGCTGCCAGGAGAAGGTGTGGTACAAATGAAGGATTGATCTCACCACTTCAAAAGATCTGGATCAGGAGATGGAGCCACTGTAATAAAGTTCAGGCCATCCTATCATGTGCCCAGTGCCCAACATCCTGCACTAGCTGCACCAAAAGTTCAAAGTTCAAGATGGCATCTGTCAAGAAACAGCTGATTATGAATCATTTTTATGAAGACCAGGCCCCTAGAAAAAAATAACAATTATTGGGATTGGTACAATTGGCCTGCTTGAGCCATCAGTATCTTAGTGAAGGACTTGGCAGATGAGTTTGCCATTATTGATGTCATAGAAAGACAAGCTGAAGGGAGAGATGATGGACCTCCAGCTTGGCAGCCTCTCCCTTAGAACACAAAGATTTGTCTCTGGCAAAGGCCATAATGTGACTAGACTCCAAGCTGATCATTAACCACAGCTGGGGCCTGTCATCAAGACAGAGAGATGTGACTCCATTTGGTACGGGGAAATGTGAATATCTTCAAGTTCATCATTTCCAGTCCTGTGAAGTACAGTCCAAATGCAAGCTGCTCATTGTTTTCAATCCAGTGGATATCTTGACCTATGTGGCTTGAAAATAACTGGTTTTCCCAAAAACCTAGTTAGTGGAAGTGGTTGCAATCTGGATTCTACTTGGTTCCATTACCCGGTGGGAGAAAGGCTGGGAATTCACCAGATAAGCTGTCCTGGGTGAGTCCTAGGGGAGTGTGAGGACTCCAGTGTGCCCTTATGGAGTGGTCAATATTACCTGCATCTCTCTGAAGAATCTGAATACAGAAATGGGCACTGGTGCATAGAAGTAGCAGTGGAAGAGATCCACAAGCAGGTTATTTATAGTGCCTACCAAGTGATCAAACTGAAGGGGTACTCATCTTGTGCCATTGGCCTTTCTGTGGAAGACTTGGCTGGCAGCACAATGAAGAATCTTTGGAGGGTGCATCCCATTCACACCATGATTAAGGGCCTCTATGACATCAAGGATAATGTCTTCCTCAGTGTCCCTTGTATACTGGGACAAAAATGGAATTTTGGATGTTGTGAAGGTGACCCTGCCTCCTGAAGAGGAGGCCCGCCTGAAGAAGAGTGCTGATACCCAATGGGGGGATCCAGAAGGACCTGCGGCACTGAAGTCTACTCATGTCCTAGCACTTCACTGTGCATGCTGTAGCAGGGTTTCTAGGGAGACCACACTCTATCTCCTCTTCATCTGAGCACTGGTTAGTGCAGTTGTCTTGAGATTGTCTGGGGTAAACATCAGTTCCCACACTCTACCCTGATGCTAAGTGGTACTTGGGTAGTTGTATCCTGGTTAGTATGACAGCCCCACTGTGCCCCACAAAACACACTGCCAATTGTGTCCAAGCTTCAATAATCCTGATAGACGGCTGTGTCACTGTTGTGCACCATCACCAAACATGTCTAGAATAGTGATATCCCAATTAGTCATAACCTGGCTCCAGTGTGTAAATCTTCCAGTGTGCATATCTTCTGCATAACTGTTCTAAAGTATACTATTTTGTGCATTATATGTGTCAACTGTACATAGCAATATTATGTAAAAAGATCTGCATATCGATGATGCAACCAACTGCCCCAGTGTCATACCAACAAAAGTACTAAATAAAACTTGAACAGTGAAAAAAAAATCTGATTTAAAGGTATATCTTCCAACCTCAGAATTCTATATTAGAAAGAGGTTTTCCTTCTTCCAAGTATTTATTTTAAAAATATGCCTTACCAATGTGCCCAGGCCTTTGGGTTTTAGTTAATTCTACATATAATCAAATTGAAACCAAGAATAGCCATTGCAAGGTCCAGTTTCATATTGAGTGGTTAAGTGTGGAGTAAATAAATATCCATTATTTTCATCATTTACACAAAATATCAGAGGAAAGGGAAAAGGTTAAAAAATAAATGTGTCCTGGCTTAGTGATGCCTTGCCCTTGTCATTTTGAATAATGCTTTCTTAAACTGAAAGCATTATTTTCAGGCTGTGAACTGGCAGAAATAATACAGCTGGTATTTTTATGCAGCAGAATCTTGTTCTTAATTTTTAATTACCCATGGAGGTAGGAGTAAAAGTTTATCTTTAATTTTTTGTAGTCTTTCTTAAAATTAATATTAATGAAAATAAATGAAAAAGAAACCATGGATTTGAAGGAGGATGTGGAGAGTTATATAAGAGAGTTTGGGAGTGTGAAAAGAGAAATATCATTATTTCATCAGCTCAAAAGTTTAAAAAATGATATTAGTATTACTGATTTCTAAAATAGAAGGAGGTAGTCTCAGTGCACAATAACTAAAGTAGAATTTGATTTTCCAATTGCAATTTCAGTGACTTCTTGTGAGACAACCACTTGTGTTTGGAATGCTGTCCAGTAGAATAGCAGGTTGCTTGTACATCATGATTTGCTCTCTCTGGCCTATTCATTGTCTCTGTGGCATGTAAGAAAATTAGATATAATCCTGTGCTAAGCTGATGTGAAATCATTATATGCAATAATCCTCTTTATGGCTTGAACTCTACTAGGTCCACCCTTGTCTGACAAGTTTTAGGTGCAAAGTCACAGCTAAGAGCTGCAAACAACTGTATAAGAACACCAAATACAATGGAGACTCCTTCAGGCACTCAAAAAACTTGATCGTGTATTCCTCCTTAACTAATTAGCAAATCCTGGAAATTTATTAGAAATAAAAATAAATATAATATATATTAATGACTAATGGTTTGATCATATATCAGCAGAAGCAGAAAGATAAATAATATTGTATCTGATTAATAATAAATGTTGTAATTAATGACCTTGCTGGGTTTTATTTTTCCAAGTCACACTCTTCATGCTATTTATTTTTATTTTAGGTTGAAAAAGAAACCTATTTGATGATCTTGAATTCTTAGACAACATTAAATTTTTAAATAATTTAAATATATTGAAAATTTATAATATTTTAGCTATATTGCTTGTGTCTATGACTCTCATTTTTTTTATCATTACCATTTCTCAAGAATTTCTGATAATTACACTGGCTATAAAGTATTCTTCAAAGTAACTGAGTATTCTGAACAGAAAATTTTGAGGTGGCTTCAAAGGCACATAAAATTTCTGATTGTATTGACCAGTGGTGTCAGAAATTCAAAGGTGTATTTTCAAGCAGCAGTGACAGGGTTATAACTGAATTTCATTAACATCACAGAGCAACATCACTTTCCAAATTAGAAGGATAACAAATGAAAAGTCTGGGAGAAAAAGGAACACAGTTGACAAAGTAACAAAGCAGTTTCTCAGCAGAAAGTGAAAATTAAAAAAAAAAAAAAAAATGGCGCTAGGTAGTGGTGGCCCATGCCTTTAACCGTAGCTCTTGGGAGGCAAAGATAAACACAGCTCTGTGAGTTCCAGGCAAGCCTTGAGCTGTTCTACACAGTTAATTACAGGACAGTCAAAATTATATTGAAATAACCTGTCTTGTAAAATCAAAATAAATAAATAAATAATTGTCATGCTTCATTCCTTATAGCTAAGGAGATGTGTTATATTTAGAGTTTTTATTATTATTCTCCTGGAGAAAACTAAACGTTTTATAAATTTCTGCTTTACTTTTAGACTTCATCTATCCATACCTTATGGATACAGAATTAGGTGTTTGAGAGGTTTTCTCATTTCCTGTTATTTCATAATAAGTGTCTCAAACTGATTTACCAAATGATTCATTAATTAGTGGGCTAGGCCTTGGTGATGACTAAGCATGACAAACACAAAGGTCATTGACTCACTGTGACTTCGAATCATCACAGACTCTAAAGGAAATTGGTGGGACTCAATCTTTCCTTTGTAATTAGTCCTTGACATTTCCATTTGAAATAAGTTTAAATTCAGTGAGGAATAACAGAGAAAAGATAAATTGTTCCACTGGGTGGCCCTATACCTATGTACACATGGACAGTGGTAATTGAAGTTTGTGGATTATACAAAAATAAATGAAGACATGAAGTTGAGAGAGGGACAAAGTGGGAGTGGGGTCTGAGAGAACTTGAAGGTACATGTATGGATATGATCAAAGACATTGCACAGATATGAAACTTTAAAATAATAGCTAAATATACATATTTTCTAAATATGTTCTAAATAGTGAAGAGGTGATATAGCAGAATTTTTGAAATTTTAATAAAAAGCAATGGTGTGAATGTAAACGTTGAACTTCAGGGCTTAATGGTGCCATGATTTTTATTGACCTTGTCCATTTCTATTTTTGAGGCTGTTGTTGACAGATTAATTTCCTATAATGAACATAACTTAATAGGCACATATTAGCAATTATAGAAGGAATGCCCACAGTATCTATGACATGTAAGCTCCAACTTTTCCAAACCTACATTATTTGGGGTTCTATAAATGTTTTATACCTCCCTTTGAGCTCTCCAACCTTAAACACTTGAGAAAGGAAATTTAGGGGAACAGTGGAAGTGGACCTTGTTGAATTCATTTCCTGGGAGCAAGTCCCCAGCATAGTCAGCAGAAGACTAGCAATTCCACCAAAGTTGCTGCTGGAACCTGGAACAGCAGCTAGAGCCCAGAGCCTTGTAGCCTTCGCTGGAATGGTTCTTTCTTGGAGCATCTTAAAGTACAGCAATGAACAGCTGAACAATATCAAGACCCCAAAAGGTCCCCCTTCTGTTTTGGTTATGTATACTCTCAGAGTCTGTACTAGGATGTTTTTCAGCTGGCGAAACCCAAGCCCTCACACAAGGTGGATCGATCTTGAAGTGGATAAATATCACCTGATCTCTCTTACAAGTTGGCTCCCATCCCACTCTTGAGATAAAAACTAAAACATGTTTATATTCACCACAGTGACTGACCAAGGATAACAAGAAAGAGGGAGTTGGATTTGGCCTGTTTGATAATATTTGATAATAGGAGAAATAAAACTAGTACGTAGGCAAATCCTCTTACTCGTTCTTATAGGCAAAGAACTAGTACTGGCTATGTAAGGAAATAGAGTTTGTCTATAGAGACGAAAACTACCTAACAAAGCGAGCATAGCATTCTTCCTCAAACACCACCATGATATTCTCATAGGCAAGCCCTCAGCATCAAGTAGAAAAACACAGGGTACAGAGAACAGCTGGTTTGAGAAACAAGAGACCTGGCTTCTCTCTGATCATTGCTTCTCAACAAATCTGTGTTTGTAGAAAAAAAAAAAAAACCAACATTCTTTTTTTTCTTGTACTTCACCTTCCAACCAGAAGGTAACTTTGTGTTTGTTTGTCCATAACATTTAATCTTTATAAAGAAAAGCTGTGAGTAAGCTTTGTCCGTTGCTGGAGACCCTGAACCAAGCATCACTGAGATGAATTTTCATCTTACTTTAATATAGTATAAAAATTAGCAATAGGTTCTGGTATGTGTTATCCCTGTATAAGATCCACTATGTAACAGTCAACAAGTTATGCAATCTTTCCACATAGTTTCTTTGACTTTACAGTCAGTGTGCTTGGTGTGGATGTTTAACGGATTTAATTAGAAAATGTGTATAAAGTATTTGGCTAAGTGCCTAGCATGTACGCATACTGAGTAAATATTAGTCATTGCTCTTATTAGTGTTACTCTTTTATAAGATTCTGTTACTTATAATAACTTACATTAATCCCACTCTCAAGATTCAGGAAGAAGTAAAAGTCATTCTTTCCTGGAGCAGGACTTCTTGTCGGAAGCAGTTTCTTGCCACTGTTGACTACATTTTTCTTACACTCTTCTGAATGTTCTGGATGACATAGTAGTTGCAAGGTAAATACCTTGCCATTCAACTGTGCTTTGAATAATTTTAAATTCAGAAATATTGAGTTAATATTAGTGCAAATTTTAAAGCAACTACCTTTCGTCATGCTGACAACATTGAAAGACTGGTAGGGTGGGAATTTTTCTCTTCCTTTTACTGAAGGAAATTAAGATATGGCCAACAGAGAGTTAAGTAAGGCAAATAATCTTATTCCCAGATAAGATCATTGAATGATATAGGTGTTCTGATATTCTCATGTACCTTGGGATTCTTTAGACAAGTAATTGGTCTTCCCATTACTGAGAAAGGCATTTGAAGATTGGTAGAATGAAGTTGGGGCATTTCTTAAATTAAAATCTAAGTGATGCTATCCCCCAGAGTCTAATTATCTCAGTAAAAAGTGTTTGTAATGATAGATCTTGGTACACAGATGGCACAGTCTCCTGCTGTGTTTTGTCCTGTTTCTATCACCTTTTAGTTGGGAATGTAATCCTCTTAAGTGTTTTACTAGTAAATTACCATAAAAATCATAGACAGAGTTCATGGACCAGTAACCATTTTGCCACAATATGTCTGGAGTAGATATGCCTTCACTACCTTTAAATATCTATCAAGAGGAACAAAATAACAAATGTTTAGAACGACTTGCAAAAATGAAAAATTGTAAAGAGATGTGTTATATCTATATGGAACTATAAGTCTAATAAACATGCATATTAAAAACTAGCAAACTCATGCAAGAACGGCACACAGCTGGTCAGAACGATGCTGCTGCTAAGAACCCAGGAGTTGTTTTTATAAATGTGTTTTTCAGTTTAGGATCAGCCCTCTCTCAGTAACAACTTCTTTTTAATAGCAGCATCATAGCCACTTGATCCACAGAAGGAAGTAATTAAATTTAATAGACGCAGTCCTCATTTTAAGGACACCCTCGATTTAAAGTAGCAGGGGAGCATAATTAAGTCTAATGGAAATCATGGTTTGAAAACAAAGATACACTATCAAGTAAGGAAAGGGAGACCAAGTCTACACAGTAACAATTGCCTGGCTAATCAGGGCTACAAGCTGTGTTTGTTTCATATTATTCAACAAAGGCAAAGCCTAAAGGCTGAGATTTGTTTATTTATTTATTTAGTTTGAATTGCATTTATAATTGGATTTGAGTAACTATAAACCACAATATTCGAGGGGCTTAAGGCTCATCCAAATCCACAAAGCAAAATGAAGAAACTGAAATAATTAACTGATTTTTCTGAACAAAATAGTCTCTCCTTATACACATGGATAATTAAAGAAAAAACACACATCCCAAATAACCAGCAAAGTCTTTAATGCTATCATTTTAATTTTGTACAACTTATCATAAGTTTCAGTGCAATTGAGGAGACCAACTTTAACCCATAGCTGCAAAATAATATACCTGAAATGATGTTTGAAATACACAAAGTTAGTTTAGAGCATTTGTAGATAACCCAGGTCTACAAGATAGTAGTTTTTGAGTCTATGTGATTTCAATTCACCAGTGCTTCAATTTGTCAGACTTTGGGCCTACAATGTTCTAATTTTGTAGATGATAAATAAAAATAAATAAATAAATAAATAAATAAATAAATGACATGGGTATAGAATATGTAGACAGATAAATATCAGAAAATAATAGTGATCAAATAAGTATTAGTAAAGTAATAGAATAAGTGCTTAGAGAAAGAATAAATACAAGTAATACATGGTTAGAGTTAATTTTCAAATATACATCATAGATGTCAAATTAAGATATTAAAGATGTCAAAATACAAGCATAAGTCTTAAAGACATAAATAAACAAAACACTATATAGCCACCGAACATCACAGAATGCTGTCATACTTTGATAGAAACTCAGAAGTAGTATTACGGAAAAAATGGCTCAGTAGTTAAGAGTACTTGCTGCTCTTGCAGACAAGTTGGGTTCTGCTATTAGTACCTAGGTGATGGCTCATAACAGCCTGTCACTACACTTCCAGACTATTGAATGTTCTCTTCTGGCCTTTCCACTTTTGAGTCAGAATTAAGCATTTGCCATGGGTCATCCTTGTTACTTAGCTGCTTAGGGCTGTCTTACCTGGCCTCCCTGGAAGGGAATATTCTTAGTCTTGATGTGATTTGATGTGATGGGTTGGGTTAGAGGCTTTGATAGCTTTTTCTGAGGAGTAGGGGAGGGGGAATTGTGTAAATACCGAGGGAGGATGAGTCAGTGAAAAGAGGAAAGGGGTGGCTATGATTGAGATGGAAACGGAATAAATAAAATAAAATAAATTTTAAGAATGGAGAAGCCAGGCATGCTTATGCTGTGCATACACTGAACATTTTAGAGATGACAAGGTTTTCAAGGAAGAGCAACATAAGCTGATATAAGCAACATAAGGTGGTCTTTGGGACCACCAGGATCAGGCTATGTGCAATTAAAATGTCCAAAGAGGAAGAGATAATGAAATAGGAAGATGAGAAAAAGTTAACATGACTTTGGGCTCCCCAGAATTTGGACCAGTTGACTTGGCATCTCAATGTATACCTCTAAGCTCTGTTCATTCTTCTCACAGATATTTTACAAATACTTACATTGCTTTACATATCAGAACACAAAGCAATAATAGATGTAATTCTCTCATTTTAGAATTGCTGCAGAAGGTGAACCAGCAACAGACAACATCTTTGATTATCATCAGTCAACAAAAATAGTATTGGAAAGATCCAGGGCAGCTTAGAGGCATGAAACAAACAAGAAAAAGTTGACTTCCAAAAGAACAGGCCAATGGGTTCCCAGAAACTACATGGTAAAACCTGCCTGGAAGGATCTTTGTACACAAGATGTGAGCTAGTTTACAAAGGGATGTAGTTATCATGAGCACAGAAGATAATGGATACTGGTGTAACAGAGCATTTTTCCAAAGTAAGCACTGTCCTGCTTGGTAGCTTTGAAGGCTTGTTCTAGTTGTAAAAGTTTACAGAATTGATACAATATGATTTGGCAGTTCATCATTTTGTGAATATACTTTCCTATCTTTAAAAAATGATCTTGCATTCAGGAACAGAATTTTGTATATAAAGGAATATGGCTTTCATCTGAAAGAGGATAGAAAAATTAGTAATAGCTTTTTTTTCCCAAAAGAAGTGGCCATGATTATATTTAAAGTGGTTCTATAAATAAACATTCTGCAGCCCTCAAAACACTTTAAAGAAAGAACAAAGTTCAGTTCTGTAGCTCATTTAAAAATATCAGTCTTCAGTTGAGATAGCCCCAGAGAGGTTTATTCTCATGGATTTATGTGCTCACAGAAGCTACATTTAAAGTACAGGCTAGCTGAAAGATGCTTAATTACTGACTTTGGTCATTACAGCACTGACTTGAGTCTCCCATTTAACGAGAATGACAGTATTATCAAAACTAACCTGTGAATCTTTATTGAAACTATCTTTGTGGCAATCTCCTTTTAAATGCATTGTTGTTAATTAGACCTTGGGTTTAAAAGCAAGAAGGGTCAGTGGAAAAAAGCAACTGCAATGGTATCCCAGCTACAGTGCTACATCTTTACAAAATTCAATTATTTCTCTGCCTTGTGGTACAAGAAGCATTTGGCAACTGATTAAAACAATTCTTAAAGCAAATTATAGCACTGTCAGAAAACAAGAAATCACAATGTCAAAACACAAGGACGTTTCTATGCAAAACGCCTTGTAAGTGTCTTTGACAGACGATTGCTGTCTGCTTGTTATATTAGTTTCATTAATTTGGTCCACATCAACCACAAAGGAGGGGGGGTACTCCAGAACATTTGCTTTTGATAGAAAAATATTCAAATGCTTAATATTTTCCAAGATAACTAAAGCACCCACATCTGCAAATGATGTTCTTTAATTTTATGTAAACTTACTCAGCACTCAAAGTAATCTGTATGCCAGGTCAGGAGTGCAGATTCTGAACTAGCGGCCATGTTGTTATTGTTGTTTGCAAGAAAGCAACATTTATAAAATTTTCTACCAATGTACAAATGCTACAAGACATAACTTTTATTTATTGCTTTCAGGGAAAACTATAGTATATCAATACATAGTTTGCAGTATATTTGATATATGCCCTATAACCTGAAATTATGAAGTATATTAACTCAAAAATATACAAAGCACTATTTTTTTTTGTTTTGTTTTCAGCTTGAGCTGCTAAGATTTCTTTATGAGGGAATATGTATTTTTTAAGCTTTAGGGGAATCAAACATATGCATTATAGAAGCTGAAACTCAGCTTACAGCAAATTAAGATTACTCATGAGAAATATATTTTATGGACATGGTTTCTGTCCAGTGTTGACACTCAAGCAGTAGACCTTTTATCCTGCCTATGAAGTCTGTATCTCATGATGTTGCACACGGATGATAGCTGAATTCAGGAACATGGAACTCTGTCTTTTATAACAATTCATGAAATTTCTAGAGTCTACCAAAACAAAGCAGCATGACTGTAGTCAACAGAACTTCCCTAATCACTTTATCTTGCTTCACAAAGCTCCGGGTGCATGGTATTTGCAAGGTGGGCATGCTCTGTATTATTTAAGAAGAGAAAATATTTGAATCATGAAGATTATTATCATAATACCATACTGACAAAATATATTGTAATATAGCTTTAACTAGATATAAAGACTCCAGTTGAAGCAAATTAAAGAGAAACATATATATAAGCATGTATAGATAGACTCACAGATGTGGAATCTGGATTTAACAAAGTTTTATGAGTACTTTATATTTGATTCATATAATGAAGTGATATAATCTTTATTTATTCTTCTAACAAACATATATACATGAACACATACATACATATGCACATATTTCTATTCATTGCTGTTGTCTCCATTCTGCAGGAGCATCCAAATTTTCTAGCATTCCACACTTACTTGACTTTTAAGATTGATTATCATTACAAAAAGGTACCAAAGTAGGGACCTTGTACTTTACCAAACCGAGGCAAAAGATGTAATGACCTGAGCTGACTATCACTAGACAGCTATGTCCTACCATGAAAATAAAATGTGTGTGTGTGTGTGTGTGTGTGTGTGTGTGTGAGAGAGAGAGAGAGAGAGAGAGAGAGAGAGAGAGAGAGAGAGAGAGAGAGAGAGAGAGAGATGGATCATATAAAAGAAATCAAAATTGGGTGTTTGTCAAAGGAATAGAGTAAAAAATGAAAACAGGCAAATATAGCAAATAACTACAAGTGGAATAAAATAGGGCAATGAAAAATAAGTAAGGGACAATTATTTATCATCACACTAGAGAGTGCCCTTTGCTAGTATAACTATAAGATCATGTATTTTGACTTCCTACAAATGTGTCTTACACTTCAGTGAATCTCTTAAGAACTCTTCCTCACACACCAGAAAAGAAGGCAAGAATTACTGTGGATCATGGAGTACTTAAGAAAACTCCTTATATAAGTATTTTGTGGAGATCACTTTGTACTCTAATTTTATAGTAACATAAAGCTAAATAGTCTGAAATTACAAACCTAACTTTCCATCTCTATCTGCCCATGGCCCAGCATTTAAGGTCAATTATAAACAAACATTTCATAGGTTGACCTGATTCTCATCCTGTTTAATTCATTATCTTTTATGTATTAAACTCTATAGGATTCTTCTTAGAAGTGACTTCATAATTCTAAAAAATAAAACTTTAAAAAATTTTTTTAAATTGGAGAAAATAATTAATTCAGATGCTTGCACCGAAAAGTTATCATCTTAACTATATTTATTAAGTTCACTTGATTCCAGGAAGGTAAAACTATGAATGGATCTGAACTTACTCATAAAAAACACATGCATCATACACAGAAATGCATATTCAGGTATTTGTAAGACAAATTCTTTCCTTGGGTCTGCCCTTTAAATCTATAATTTATAATTTATAGGATGTTTCTATGTCATTTAAAAAGAGATCATCTTAATTTTAGTTGCAAGATAACATGATATATATACATATATTTTATATATACATATATTCATATATACATATATTAATCATATATTTTATATGCCTATCTTTCAAAATATTGGATGATCTAATAATGTAAAGATGGGCAATATTATATATCATATTTTTTGTTTTTTTAATGTTTTACATATATATTTATGTTATTACATATATATACAATAAACTACCTACAGAAAAAAGAAGCACAAAATAATTAGGAATTATATAAATGTTACATTCTTACTCTTTTGGCTATTTGTATAGAATACATCTTTCCTATCTTGATGAGTCTAAAATTCTGAATGGAACTCAATATCAATCATATCTCATCATTATCAAATTAAAACATCTATCTAGATCTAAAAACATCTTAACCCCTAAACAACTATACTTAATTGCATAGTTACTTGGTCTTCAACCACACTGAGACTTCAGAAGGAATAAAAGTAATTACCTGAGTATACAGGGACTGCAGGTTAGCAGCTTCCCAAATAAGAAGATAACAGAGACAGTTTGCTGTCTGAACACTTACCCAAAATTCTCTATAATGTTGGAGCATTATCTTTAGCCTTCTGGCCCAAAATATCTGACAGACATATTTGCAAGGCAGGAACCATTCAGGACTTGCATTCTCTGCTTGACAAAATTTGGCTGTCAACTCTGCCTTCATCCAAGCATGCCCATTTTTAGGTAGAATTCTGTCTGTGATAAAATGGAGGAAAATTTTCCCAGTGGCTTCTTTACCACATTTGAAGCCATTTCTACAAGGAGGTTCTTTGATGTTCATTATCTTTTTTGAGTTAGGTTGGGTGTTGCCAGGAGTTAACCTGTCTCATTGTCTGTGAATATTAACAATAACCAAAAAATTTTAACATTATGTTTTATGAACTCTTTGTAAGTAAAAGAGAGTATTCTGAAATACAGAAATTCAAAAAAAAAAAAAAAAAAGTCTAAGTTATTTTGAAGTTGTCTATTTAAATTTCACAAAAACCTTAGTTAACATTATTCAGTTTTCATGGAGCTTACATTTAAAATGATAATAGAAGTGTCTTTTCTACCCTGAGATTATTAAGAAAAATATGCAAAACAGACTCCTACCTTTTTTCCAAACATCTTAGTAATGTTTGGAATCCCGTATTAAATTCTTTCGTTGTCCTTTAGCGCTGCTCCATTGACCGATTATAGGCTTCTTCATGTGCATAGTTCCATGCTGTTTGTTATGCTTTTTCTGACCAGACACTCAATAAATATTTACTCAATAGAAATAATTTGCAAGCACTGTCCTTTTCAAATCTCTGTGGGAGTATCTTTTCCAAATAAGATACTCTATTGTAGATATTTAATTAACTGACTCTTTTATAGAATAACTCTTAGTAAAAATTAATATATCCACTACTCCATTCTATTAAGAATTGTTAGGTCCCTAAAATAATAATAATAATAATAATAATAATAATAATAATAATAATAATAATAATAATAATAGGTCATATACTGTCTAATTTTCAAAGAAAATTATTCAGAGAGTTTTAAGGAAGGAAGAGTGTCTCTTTAATTAGAGTGTGAGCTCTAAACTCAGGCAATGATAATTCTGAAACTTAACCATACATATTGAAGCTATGGAAACACCTTTTATGTAATGTAGCTGGTTCTTTTGAAAAATTCTCTAAGACACAGTCTCTTAACCCGTGTGTTAGGGTTAGGGGGAGCCTCAATTCATTTAGCTGTTACAAAGAGTAATAAGCAAGTACATGGAAGCCACACTTTTTTTTTAGTGAGATAATATCCCTGCATGCACTGGGATTTCTTTACAACAGTGAACAGATGCTGTACTTTAGACTGTTCAAGAATAATGTTGAAAGAATCAATCTAACCTTCACACATGGCTTAAGGTGACACCATTCCAGTGTTTGAGCTTCCTTGTGCCTCTGTACCCACTGCAGAACACGCACAGCAAAAATAAGCTGAATAAACATTAAGACTATAACAGTCAAGCAAAGAGGTTGATTTTTAAGAGACCTTCACAGTCAAACTAGGGAATAAGTTAAATGCCTACAGGTCTTGTTTAAATACAATTAAGTTGCTGAATGATTTTTGGCAAGAATCTGTCTTCGTCTCAAGCTTGCTTGAGGGTATATATCTACCACAGTACCATAAAAGAGTATATATTTTCAACGTTCTCTGTAATCAATGCTACCAGCAAAATTGGACCAATAACAGGTGGAAAAGCCATAATCCAAAGTCAGTATGTTTGAATTTTATTAGATTAGTTAAAAGGTAACAAGTCTTCACTATAAGTAACTTCTCAGGATGCCCTCTATCTGCTCTCCTTGCCTTGTCTTAAGACAGTGGTTCTCAAGCTATACATCGAACCCCCTCATCCTGGTACACCTCTAGCTCCAAAAATATTTACATTATGATTCATAATAATAGCAAAATTATATCTACTATTACAGAAAATAATTTTATGGCTGAGGGTTAACACAGCATGAGGAACTGAATTAAAGGGTTGCAGCATTAAGAAGGTTGAGGATTTTGCCTTAAGGTAATGAGATACAGGAAAAATACCCATAATGTTAGCCTTACAAAATACTGCCCATTAGTTTTCCACTGAAAGTAAAACAAAATATGAAAACAATGTGAAATCCTAATAAAACATGGTGACTTTCAAAAGCAGTGTGGACTGACGTTGGCTCTTTCAGAACCCACCCATCATTGCTTTCATAGAAACAAGTGGTTAATGTTTTTGAACAGACCATGGTTGACCTAGGAGACAGGTTGACTTGAAAATGTCAACATATTTGTCAGAACCAAGAAAAGCATACATTGAACTGAATTCATACATTGAAAAAAAATCAATGTTTTTAATTCATTAAAGACAAGAGGACTAAAGGGAAGCAATTTGATTTAATAGAGTCACAGAGCGGAAGAAACAAAATGTATTTGTATGGGAAGAAATGATACTCCAGTGTGGAGGCACACTAAGTGATCGCAATAAAATATCCGTGTTGAAGTGTGTGTTGCTTAGAGTTTTTCCTTTGCTCTGTGAGTTTCTGGCAGTTCTAGTTCAGCAACCTTTGGAACTTGCTTTTTTTTTTTTTTTTTTTTTTTAAGCCAAGAGTTATGCTGTAGGATCAGAATGGCTGAATTCACTTCATGCTTTCACTTAGGTTAGTAAGCTGGCTGCCATCACTAAGTGTCCGGGTGTAGGGGGCAAGTTTTGAGTCTCAGCAGTAGAAATAATCAAATGGGTAAGTCCTGCTTTCAGGGCGTGTCTGCCCACATCCTTTGACCCTTTTCCAAAGCATAATGTATCTCTTGGGCTTTCAAAGTCAGGAACAAAATCCTTGGTGTAGCGAGCCAGCAGTAACCCTGATCATTACAGGATGAAGTGTCGCATCCTGTCCTGTCTAACTGTATTGGAGTGGAATTCTCTGCGTTTAGCAGGCACGGCTGGTCCTATTTGGTGCCTTCATTTGGCCATACCCGCACTTCACTCAGTTAGGGGGAACCGACCTTTCCTCTGGGCCATGCGTAACAGGGTCTTGTGGTAGTTTGAATTATTTGCCATCTACAGAGTGGAGATTGAACCGTTGCTTTCACAGATATGTTAGCCCTGCTAAAGTTCAGGAGATCTGGTCCTTATTGAGTTGATCACATGGTTAGGTACAGATTCAAGAAGCTCTTTAAGTTGAAACACTTGAAGAGGGGGAATGAAAGCACTGTTGAATACACTTAAAGTCTTTAGAAGGCCACTTGGATCTGACCATATAAAAACAGGCGAATACTAGAGTTTCTACTAGACTTAACTTTATTTCTATTCTGATAAATGAATTTTACAAAAGTAAAGAAAAATATAAGTGGCCTCTAGGGAACTTGAAATAGAAAAAAATCAAAACGACAAAGAAAACTGTTAGTTGTGTACTGGTAGTGTAGTTCTGAGTAAACTAATTTCCCAGCCCTGAGAAAGTACCATAGGTATTTCCTTCAATCTGAATGAATATGAAAAGTTATAATCCTATTCGCCTATATAGAAAACTTTACCTTGAGCAAATTTGAGAGCGTCGATACTTTGGTTTATAACAGAGATTAATCTGACAAAATGTTTTCCTTAGAAGAAGAATCCCTTTCTTTTTAAAACATAAGTTAAATTTCTGCAAAAATATGCAAAATTTGGGGGCCTTTTAAGTAGCTTCCTTTGTCTGAGACCATATGAATATTAATTTAAAATAATAAAAAATAAAATTAGGTTATCATAATAAAATAATGTGTTATATAATTATTTATATATCATCTTATGTTAGATAAATATGTTAAAATTATGATATATGTTATATATAATGTTACATAATATAAATGGCAAAATATATTCAAATAAATATGATATTTTTTCAATTATAAATTGCTTCTGTAACCAAATACAATCATGGAAAGACACGTATGTACTGTCAATTAAACACATCCTAATGATGGTCATTTATTCCTTTATACTACCATTAAACATATAATATTAATAAAAACAGATATCTACACTGAAACACCATGTCTTGAAAAAAATTAAAAAAAAAAACAAAAGACAAAAAATATAAACAGATATAGAATCCTGGGGTCAGTGTGACAGCATGTACTTGTACTTAGGGCTGGAAGGCAAAGATATGGAGATTACTAGGCTCACTGTGCAGATAGATTAAGAGAACTTGAGATTCTAGGCCAGTTAAAGATCATGTGGATGAGATCCTAAGGAATAACATCCTAGATTCTTTTCCATCTTACACATGCACATGTATGTGCAAAATGAAACACCTATGAATTTCCCAACAGTACAAAATATTCAAGTGTGTGTATATACACTCATATATATATATATAATATTAAACATGTATTAAGGATAGCATTCTTAAATAAATAAAATGATACCAAAATTACAATATCCTTTTGTTACTAGTCTAAGATCTTAAGAATGCTAACAATTAAACATGAAAAATCATAAAGATATATTTCTGGTAATTATTTTTAACACTTCTGGAAAACTTGTATTCATTTATGTATTCATCCATTCAATTGGTATTTTAATAATGAAGAGCAATAAGATAATGTTTTCATGTTATACTTCTTACCAGCAGTTATGTCAATTTATGACAGTTTATGAATCTGATAGGTAAGGCCCTTTCTCTCTGATAAAGAATATGAGTCAACTCAATCTGCTCCTTGGACAGATCATTCAAAGCAAGGCCTTGAGATCCCAGAGAAGCAAAGGCTATATAAGTATTCTGAAGAATGAAGTCAGGGAGCAGCCTTACAGAGAAAATAATGAGTCAAAACAATTTTGAAGAGAATGCAGATTGACAGAAGAACAACCAATTTCTCCACAAGTTGTCTAAGAACTTAAATACATTTTGTCATTGGTAGACTTCCCTCATCGTCATCCTTTGTCTTAAGAAACTCATTCTGAGACTGATGAGGAAACTATTTATTTGTCTTAAAAACTCAGAACCCATGTACTATTTCATTCAAGAAGAATGTTTAAATAACTGGTACCTAAACCTATGTCAGCAATAAAGTATGCATTATTTTTTTTCCTGACAGCCAATCTCTTGATATACATCAATATATTCATCATTAGTCAGCTACTAGGTTGCAGATAACTCATCATTTGAAAGTCTTTGTTCTGTAAGTTGTTGGGGGATGGTCTCATGTATTTTTATGCTAAATACTGCGTGCTGTCTCTGTGACCCATCTTTTGATTAATTAAAAAGCCATCCCACTTGGGCAGGGCAGAGGAGATAGAGGTGTGGCTAAGGTTCCTGGCCTTAGAGGGAGAGGATCCTGGAAAGGAGAAAGAAGGGGAGGAAGAATACCTGAGGGACCCAAGAAGGAGAAAAAGGAAGGCCACCATGGGTGTGGTGGAAGAAAAGCGCATTGCTAGTGTGGATGAAGATTTGGCCCAGATGAAGAACGTTAGCAAGTATTTGAGATTATGGATGGGAGGTAGCTTAATAGACATTATTAGAAACAGATAGCATTGGATTTCCAACTATGGGAAGTAGTTTAGAGGATTAATGTCTTCCCTGCCCCAGGTTAACTGAGGCTATTTTAAAATATAGCAAGTATCAGCGTCTTGATTGATTGCTAGCTGGGCATACTAATAATACAGATTAATTTACAACAGTAAGTCTTAAAATAGCTAGAATAATTTGGGATTTTATAGTAAGATTAAGAATAACTTGTCAGTAATTTCTATCACAAACTAAAAACACATAAAATGATAGTTTGATTATTCTTTAATTAAAAGAAATAAATCATCCTGTAAGAAAATTCACAGGAAAATAGTTAATTTTTAAAGATAACTTTAAAATTTACAAGAATGTAACTCATGTTTGCTACAAAGTTATCATAAAATAATTCTTAATTTTTAATAAATATTTAGATGGCAATTTGACAAAGTTGACTTGCAACCATAATATTTTATGATGATAAGCAAGACAAACTATTCAATGTAAGTTGTTGAACAATCAATAAATTGAAAGGTGAGTCATGAGCTGAGACTCAAATTAATACATGGAATTAATTATATGATGTGGATGAGAATAGGGTTGTATTTAAATTTCACTGTCTTGTTGGTTCTAATAAGGATGTTCATGTCCTGTTCCACAAATTATATTGGTATGTCTACTTGTCCAGTTGAATGAACTTTATAGATGTAGTTCACTAAGACTTAAAGATCAAGAAATTATTGTGGATAATATGGATGATCACAAGTAGCCAAATATCAACAATTTTTAGAAATGAAGTGTTATTAGCAGATGTTAGGACTGTTGAATCAATGGTCTAGAACAATGTGAAGAAGAGCCATGTCTACAAGGCAAGGGATACAGGGAGCTAGAAAACACAGGAAATCAATTCCTCAACAAAGCTTCCTGAATGATGCTGCCTGACCAGCATCTAAATTTCTGACCATCAGAATCAAAATTAATAAATCCTTGTCATTTAAAACCATTGATTTGTTGTTATATATCATAGAAGCAATAAATACATCTGTGCCTCAAAGAAACTGCACAAAGAAAGAATACTAAAAATGACCAAGGCCACTCTGGCTACTCCTTAAATGAGAATAACCTCTAACAGTCAAAGGTGGTGAATGCAAGAATCTCATAAGTGTTTAGAATAAATGATTGTTGGATAAGTGATCAACACTAAAAATAAATCTATATGACCACTGTAAGGCTCAAGTACTAATCCAGACAAAAAAAAGGAAAGAACATAAAATGAGGACTGGGAGGAAAGCTGCAAAATATTACCTACAGTGGATCACACAACTTTTGTAACATGATCTCAGTAGTAGCTATGCTGGGCTTCCACAAGACTGTTAGTAGCCACACACAGTTTTGGGAGCGAACTGTAGGTTTCTACCATCCCTCCTCATGAACTGTTGCCTACGGATGGCTTTCTGGAGAGGACAGTTATTGTTTTTAGCTGTGTAACCAAGAATGAGTTGAGAAGGCTCCAAGAGACATCCCTAGACTGCTTGTAACACAATTAGTACTCATTCAAATAAATGTGCCACAGAGCAAAATGAAAAGATATAAATTTGGGAACATGACCTATTAGGAAGAGGGTTAGGAATGGGCTAAGAGATAGTTGCATATTGCAATATGTAGAATGTAGTGTCTACAAAATTGCCAGAGAACAAATTTAAGCCATAAAAATTACCAAAAAAAGCTTATCAATCACATATTAAGAAATCATGCATCATATATTAGGTTTACTTTGCAAAAACTATATCATTTTTATCATATAGTTATGTGTAATTTCAAACAATATTAAATTCTTGTCATAGCAGTAGAAAATGAAGCTGGGATAGGACACATGCAAATGTTTTGAGACATTTTCAAGATAATATGGAAAGGTCTTAGCTTCCTCTTATTAGTTAGTGACATAATTTTCATATTTGTTACTGGCAAACTCTTCCTTGTCTTATTTCCAGCTCAGGTGGAAGTTAGCTATTTTCTTGTATGTTTATTATCATGGAATAAATGGCTGTTTTAGGCTATTTCTTTTTTTTCTAGCATGGCAAGTACACAGCTCTATAGAATAAGTCAGGTTACTTCTAACCTCACAGTAAAGCTCACACCAATATAGGGGACTTCTATGTGTGTTGAAAACTCTACTAAGTTACATCAACTGCTAAAACAGCATCACTATCTCTCACTATGTATGTGATTAGATAAAAACAGTCTGTTAGAATTTCCCAAAACTTACATTATTTTCTTACTGTAGTTGGAATCAATTGTCTTCTTTGACTCCAATCTATGAAAAAAGTTCTGTGGTTGAAGTAATAGTACAATTCGTAGAAAAGAGTGACAAGTTTGGAAAGGGGAAAAGAACTGCGAGACAATCTCCATCTTATTTAGTGCCCAAAGTGCTGATTGAAAAAGAACAACGTTTGTGTTGACTTAAGGGAAATCAGCCTATGGACCTAATGCTTTAGGGGACTTTTGTTGCATTTTTTAAGTTCCCTGACCTGAGTAGTTCCAATCAAACAGAATTTTATTCTTTTTTTTTTTTTTCTCGTGCTCCAGATGGAAGAAAATTTAAGCAGCTGTCCAGGCAATGATGAAGCCTTTTCTTCCACATTCTTGCATGTCATTATGTTGGAGATTTACTTTTTCAGCAAATTGAAATCTCTAAAACCTTGTAATCAAATGTTCTCTCTCTCCTTCTTTTTCTATTCCAACTCTCATCAATGGCTTACTCTCAGCAATAGTTCTCCTAAGATGAAGCAATGATGAGTATGCATGGTCATTATCATATTTACTCTCATCAGTACCATGTAGCATTATGTTGTTTACAATAATGAGCTGCTGGAGGCAATCCTGTAAACACAGCAGTGTGACAGCCTGCATGGTGAAAAGCAAGCCTGTGCTCGGGGTGGCTGTAGGTACATGCTGGCCTAACTACCATGATGTGGTTATTTACTATAACTGCAATGAAAGGATATGATAGGAAACTAAATAGTACTTCTAAGGTTACAGAATACATGTGAAAGAAATCTCAATGAAAAAAATTAGGAAGTTTAAATAAAGCTAGTGGAAAATTATGTTGTTGTTATGGGATAGTTTGTAAGTCAATGAATTATTAAATTCACGTAATAAATACAATAAAATTTCAAAGTTAATATAATATATATCAATTTAGGGATTTTTTTGCTTCTTTTACTGTGTTTGTATGTGTGGTATATTTACATGTGTGTGCATATTTACATGTGTGTGTGTGTGCTGGTGTAAACTCACATGTGTGCATGTAGAGACAAAAGTTGTTAGGAATTTTCCTTGATTGCTGTCTTCCTTATTGTTTGAGGTTTGGTCTGACTCAGCTAGTTTCCTATCTAGCTTGCTCAAGTACAAGAAAGCATGTACTTGGCCTGGCCAAGTTGCCTTGAGAGGTACAGGTCACAGACTTCTCAGGTTATATTCTACAGCTCCTGAGGCATGATGTGCCTTCCAGTTTTGAGAGACCAGTATACTCCCTCAGGCAGAGAACCACTCACGTTGCTTTCTGTTTCAGTGCTCATTCCTTCAGAAGTTAAGGAAGCACGGAAACTTGGCAGGACATCTGGTTGTAGACATTAATCTTGTATACCATGTATAGCTTGCAAACACCATTGTATACTGACAACTACAACTGTACTGATCATGGAAATTAACATTATATTCTTTTCTGATAAATGTATAAAAAGTCTGAGAGCTCAGAATTACATGGTCACAACCTCAGTCTTGCTGTGCCCTTCCATCCTGGCCTAATTTAATTCCTTGCAGTTATATCAGGTAACCTTGGCATAGTAAGGAAGCATGGGTGCTTATAATACAGAAGTCTCTGCCTCCCGAGACTAGAAAAAGAGGTGGGCCTCTACATCTCCCAGCATTTATGTAATGGGTTCTAGGATTTGAACTGTGTCTTCTTTTTATTTATTTATTTATTTATTTATTTATTTATTTATTTATTTATTTATTTATTGTTGCTGGTGCTTCCATACTAAGCTAACTTTACAGCACAAGAAATTTAACATTATCTGTAGGCTATGTCCATATTACATGAATATAATTATACCAAAAATGAGAAATGCAAGCTAAAGAGACCTGTGAAGTGTATGCAAAAATAATTTTGGGTTACCTGACCCAAAATGAAAGAAATAAAAATTAATCCAGTACTCTACATGTAGGTATTGATTTAAAAAGATTCTCAAAAGGCAAATCAAGGAAAAATTTGAGGTCACGAAAGAGACTAATACATAGTGAGAGACAAATCCACACAACTCAGACATCTGACTTTGTTTGAATTTTATTTGCTTTATAGAAGATAATTTTAATTTTATTGAGTTGTTGTTTCTTTAGATGACTTTATAATACGATTCCTTTTTAAAATGTATATTTGCACAAATTTGTGATTACCTCCAATACCTAAAGTGCTATCCCACAGAAGTACAACACAGTGCTCCTCTTGTCAGAGGCTGACAGCCTTAGGGGTTGTGGACACCTCGATGAGAGGCAGTGATGCATTTATTAACAGAATCATGTACATGTTAAGCTGATGGAATTGTGGAAAGTGGCATTGGGGGAAGTATATATAATTTCTTCATTATTATACTGGAATGTAAATGTTTTTATTTCTTCAGCTGAGTGCATGAAAAGATAGCTGTACATAAGCTTTACAAATACATGGCCTGGGCTCTCTCTCTCTCTCTCTCTATCTCTCTCTGTCTCTCTCTCTGTCTCTCTCTGTCTCTCTCTCTCTCCCTCCCTCCATTGCTCTTTCCTGTCTGTCCTCCTGAGAGCTGTGCTTATTCTATCTCTGACTCATTCTGTTAAATATTTATCTGATTTGTCACTTTGTTTTTCCTTCAATTAGACATCATTCTTTGGGATTAATGGTTCGTACTACTGGTATGTCTGTATTCCAGCCTGAGGGATTAAAGGTGTGTTGGGTGAGTCTATATTCCAGTCAGAGAGATTAAAGGTGTGTACTAACATCAGAGGAATTAAAGGTGTATACTAAGTGTATGTCTATATTCCAGATGGGTCACAGACCTAGGTCTTTCGATGTGATCCCTTGACAGAGTACCCTTGTTGCTGTATTAATCCTTCACTCTACACTGGAGAATTAGATTTTCTGTCTTCTTTCTAAATTAGCAGAAATCAGGGTCTGGAGAATCCTGTAGCACTTCTTTTCATGCATACACATGTTTCAGCTCACACTGCCTCTAACACTAACTCTAAGGAACTTAGTGCTCACTTTTGGCCTTGTTGGGTACTTGTACACACACACACTCACACACACACACACACACACACACACACACACACACACACTAAAATAAAATATTTTTAATAAGAAGTTAGATTTTTAAGAATATGCTTACAATAAGCAACTGATGGAAACAGATTGCAAGAATAGCCCATGGTCTGTGAGTTCTGTGGAAGGGTAAAAGGAAGGAAAGAGGGAGGCAGAAGGGGCAAGGACACCACAAGAAGACCTACAGAATCAATTAGAAGCTCACGGAGACTGAACCACCAACCCAAGAGCATGCATGGGCTGTGCATACTCTCCCTACATATATGTATCAGATGTGTAACATTGTGAACAAATGAGTTCCCTGAAAATGAGAATAGGTTTTTTTTTTTTTTTTTTTTTTTTTTTTTTTTTTTTTTCTGTCTTCACTTCCTGTCACTGAATCCTTTTCCCTTAGCTGGCCCCAGAATGGGAGGATGTTCTTAGTCCTGCTAAGACTTAGGTGCCAGGTTGATACCCCTTGTGGGTTTCCCATTCTCTGAGAAGGAGAAATGGATTGGGAGGAGAGGTGGGACTTGAAGGAGAGGAAGTGTGGGGATGGGATCAGGCTGTAAAGTGATTAAATAAAAATAAAACTTAAAATATACCCATTTAACCTGTTATTTACTTATCCCCTCTCTCTCTCTTTGTGTGTGTGTGTGTGTGTGTGTGTGTGTGTGTGTGTGTGTGTGTGTGTGTTCATGTAAACACATGAGCAGGTGCCCCCACAAAGACCAGTCAATGCATGAGCATCAGAAGACACATCTGTGGAGTTGATTTTCTTCTTCCACCCTTGTTCATGTTTCGGAGATTGAGCTCCAGCTTCAAGCAGCAAGCATACTTAAATGGCAGAACTGTCTCTCCAGCCCTAATTTAAGTCGATACCTAGAATGATAAAACAAATGTTTATCAACACATGACCACTCTTGTTTTGCTGCATTTTTATTATTGTGTACATAGGAATTGCATTCTCAAAAATATGTGAATTAGATTATGAAACATGAAAGCCAATTTTTTGTGGTCAACTTTGTGTTGCTAGAGTTCAAGCTGTTTGCTTTAAGAGTAATAGAAATATTTGTTTTTATGTATATTTGTCTTCTTACTTTATGGTTCTTGAAGCATTATTCCTGTTCTTACATTCTAGTCTCAAATTATTATTCCAACACTGAATGGTGTTATGGTTATGACAAACGACTTAACTGTCATGTGACATGCTGGTCTCAGTTCCATAGTGGCTACTGTGTTTAGTTTACACCAACCTGTTTTTAAGGCTCATTTATTTGTCCTTCAGTTAGTCTCCTCTAGTGTTCATGAGAGGTTATCCCAGACAAAGTGGAGCTGTTGTACTTGCTATTATTAATAGTTTTAGTGACTATTTTCCTTATCCTGGTAACTCATCATCTCTGTGATGCAACCCATATCCTGCAGTTTCTCATTAGGACAGCCTGAGTTTACCTTGGAGACATTTAGTTTTGTCCTAGTTTCTTTTGCGTTCCTAGTTCCATTTGTCCAGGGAACAACAGCAAATGGAACACAGCCATGTGTGCAAAATCTAAAGAAGATATTCTGAGAAATTTTCGTTGAACAGGTTTATCTTGTTGTCTATCATATTTTCTATAAGTATATGCAGTAGATAGGCAGCACAGTCCTCTTGTGAATCCCATAATATGGGGAGTATGGTCTATTTCTGACATGGACTCTGGCTGCCACAAGTTGGTTGCTACCCCTGGTGGAAATTCACCTTCTGAGCTTCTAGTTGTAATTTATAGAACCATAAATGCACAGTTTGTTAATAATCAGTATAACTTTAGTATGTGATTAATGCATCATCCTTGAGTGTTTTGATGAACATATCTAATAAAAAACTGTAGCCATGGTGTTGGCCAAAACATTGTTATGTGGCATATCAAAGAAGTGTATTTGAAGCCAGGATGCACATTTCAGTCTCCTTTTTGGGGAAATATAAGCAAAGTCAATATCTCTACATTACAAATACCAAAGACATAGATAGAATATATCAAATTCAATTATATTGAATGAGACTTGAATAGTGATCACATCTGTGGCTGTGCCTGAGGACTTTCGGTTTATAGGGTTTATTTGCATGAATAGATTCTTCTAGATTCGTTTCCAGTGATAAAACAGGGCCCTTTTGTCAAGCCTTGGAGTACAATTGTCCAATTGTCATCTTCTTATCTGTTTTGTTTTCACCTTCATCTCCATGTGAGGCAGTCAATTTGAGAAGTGATACCCTTATCTAAATCTAGCCAAGTTGCAGAAAGTAGGAACAACAAGGTAATCAGGTATACACACTTGAGAGAGAGAGAGAGAGAGAGAGAGAGAGAGAGTGACTGACTTGGAATTTAAAAAGCAAACTCTTTAATAAAGATATTGAAATTGGCATCAAATGATAGCTATCATTCATACATAATTGTTAATTGGAAAATACACAGAAAATACAATTGTTATTTTATTTTATTTTTTAGGAGACCTCAGAGATTAAACCCTATCCCATCCTTTTCTCAAATACACTCACTTATCGATCATTTTGACAGGGAGTTGTCTTGTTAAAGAGCCAACAATTCCATTACAGATAAGCTCTAAATATTGATTTGTACCTTTTATTTTCTGGGTCTGAGGTAGGGTGGTAGAGTTAAAAATTCTCAAATCTGCTATGCCTGGATGAATGGAATTTTCTTCAGAGAACATGTTATCAGACCCTTACAAAAGGAAGTTCACTGCTGTTCTACTCCACTAGGTGTTGCTGTGGAGAATTGGCAAAGATTTGCCTGAAGGAGATTGACAAAAGTGAAGGATGAATTCCACTCCAGAATGCATCAAATGTTATGTTGCTGGATGGTTAAACTTTGTAGAAGAAATGGGTTTCAATAATGAGCAATATCTAAGCCATTCTTTCCCTGAAAATACAAGTGTGGGCAGGTAGACATGGAAGGAGATGCCATTCAGCCAGAAAAAAAGTACTGAACTATACAGAATTCATGATGTCTAATTTATAAGCATCCCACAGTACAGTTGTGTGTCTGAAATATTTAGCATGAGCTTTTCAAGGTAAAACAGACAACAACTATACAAACAAAAACTGTATTTGTCCCTTTATCCTATTAAATTTGTATCAATGGAATAAAGTAGAGTAATGGTCATTGAATGAATTAATGAGCAAGTGTGTGAGAAACTTAGGACTGTGTGTGAGTGTATCAACCTTTTGGAGTCACGCAAGCCTTGGCTTGGTGTATTCTTCTTCCATGCATACTGCTGGGTGCACACTCTTACTTTTCTATGGAACATTTCAACATTATGGCTTCTCCTGTTATTCAGGTTCTGCCCTGAAAGTCCTCTTTTGATAATGTGTTTATTACCTTGTATCCTAGTCAAGTCTCACCAAGTCTTAACCTGCCTCTAAACCAAAAGATTTTATTCTCAGGATCATAAACGTTTGTCTGGAGCTTATGGTCTAACAATCACTTTGCCATTTCCTATCATCAATTTGACCTGCTTTTATGTGATACCAAATATGATTTGAAAATTTCTTGTTTTGCCACTAATTAAACAACATTTGAACAAATAAGATAAAGACGAAGATAATTACCTAATGAATTAAAACTGTATGAGCTTCTAATTTATTTAAACATTCTAAAGTAATTTGCATTTTCTTTCAGAGCAAATTCCTTCAATTTCTGTTTAATTTTTTTAATTACTCCATTCACTTTATTTAAGATAATAAAACTAACATTGGCTGTATTCAACACCCAGATATTAAATGATTTTTTTACCTAATAATGCTTTTATCAAAAAGTTTTCACTGTGATTGGTAACTAAAATTGCTGTGTTCATCCTGTACAGTCAGACAAGCATAGTCAGTGTCCCATCACTTCAGTTATATAGATTAGGTTTACTAGGTCCAGAAAAAAGTAGGAAATGCCTTCATAGGAAAAGAGCTTGCTGCAGAATGCCGAGAGCCTAATTTCAGAACTTCAGCAGTCACCAGCCTAGCAGTTCAGATGAAATGGTGATCGCCAGGTCAAGTGACACCCTGTCTCAAAAAAGTTACAGTATTAATTAAAGAAGTCAGGAGAGTAAGTGGAGCAAGGGAGTCAGAAGAGAGCTTGAATGGAAGAACGGATATGATATAAATACAGTACTAATGTTCAAGGTTATCAAAATATTTTAAAGTAAAAAAAGTAATAATATGGAGACCATTGTGGGAAGACATTCTTACTACACCCACACTCACATATGCACACAAACACATTAGGTCTCTCTCTCTCTCGATGTGTGTGTGTGTGTCTTTCCCTTTCCCTTCCCCCATTATTTCTCCCTCATATATGAACATGCAAAAAACTTAAGCAAACAAGTTGAACTGAAATCATAGAATCAAAATCTCCCATCACATTTGAGAACTGTTGCTCCAGTGCATTTGCTGCCAATTTTTTCTGACAGTCAACATGCTGGTTTAGTGGTATTAAACTCAGCCTTTAACACATTGTAGAAATCGTGCTGCAGAAACTGTTATTGTATACTGAGTGCTCCTTTCCCATGCCCCATGAACTTGATAGAGGTCACGTAGTTCATTCTCCTGCTGTAGAGGAGCGCTGCTCTTCCTTTACTGCCTTAGATGTTTAGAAATCATAGAAATTCCCTCTAGTTTTCTTCCTTCTCTGTAATCCTAAACAAACTACTGTACGGTGGCAAGGTGACAGATGGACATAGTCTCCTCACTAAATTACTTCCCAGCCTCAGCAGGGCTTCTTTGATCTTACTTCAAGTTTTCCCGGTAAAGGATCAGGTTTCTTTACACTGCACACAATCTGCCTTTGTCGGAGACCAGTACATTTTAATATTAAAAAACAGTTGTACAGCTTCCTTTACCAAAAAAAAAAAAAAAAAAAAAAATCAACCTCATGGAATTTTATTCACAGAGTGAGCCCTGACCAGGTATTATATTTTGTGATTGAAATGTAGTCATAAATGATACCCTCTTCAGAGCCAACTAATTAATCAAGGGAGGTCTAGATTCATAAATCACTAAAAAGATGTGATAAGTTATTGGCATGGTATTTAAGAACGACATTTGTTTGTTTCAGTTGGAATTGTCATAACAAAGTATCATAGACTTAGGGTCTATAGAATAAGACAAAACAGAACAAAACAACAACAACAAACCAATGAACTTCTCGCAGTTCTGAGAAGTAGGAACAGCAGGAGGATGTGCACTATGGCCAGAATCTTGTGAAAGTCTGTCCTTGTGTTACACAGCTGACTTCATCTATGTCCATGAGCAGCAGAGATGGGAAGGAGGGAAGTAAGGGAAAGACACAAAGATAGGGAGGATCGGAGGGACAGGTGTCTCTTCCTTTTACTTGTACAGCTAACATCCTGCCCTTATGATCCAACTTAGACTTATTTAACTCTTAAAGATTTTGCGTCCAGGATTCTGCTTTGAGACTATCTTCGGTGGGGTTGCTGTGAGTAGTAAATCCTTCTGTGCTCTTTTGTCTACTGGCTGTGCTTAATGGCCTCATACTCACATTAGGAAATATATATGACACTAGATTGTAAGATGAGTGACCTGGATGGGACTTCTTTCTTGAAGCTCCCTGCCCTTCACAACACTGTTATGAGCAGCCAGCCATAGTACCACCCTTACCCCACCACAACAGCTCTACTGTTTTATCTGTGAACAAATCCTGTGCAGGTAAGAGGAACCGCTGTCACAGGGCCTAAATTGCTGGCCTTGGGTTGCTGTCATTAGATGCGAATACAACTACTGTTCTGATACTTTCTTTGTCAGAACACTGAATGGTACTGGAACTTAGAATCTTGATGAAAATACAGTATTTTTGTTGTTTGTTTGTTTGTTTGTATGTTCTTTGTTTTCATTTTTGTTTTTTGAGACAGGGTTTCTCTGTGTAGCCTTGGCTGCCCTAGACTCGCTTTGTAGACCAGGCTGGCCTCAAACTCACAGAGATCCACCTGCCTCTGCCTCCCAACTGCTGGGATTAAAGGCATGTGCTGCCATGCCTAGCTCAAAAGATAATCGTGATAAGAAAGTGTAGAACAAATACTCAACCATATAGGCGAGGTGTTGGATTTTTTGTTCCAGGATATGGCATGTGAGAATACTCCTCATTCTAGCTAGAAAGGTTTGAATGCTCAAAGACAGATATAGACTGATGACCTGTGTCATTGTAAAAGACATCTATGGATGTGTGTAAGTGTGTGTGTGTGTGTGTGTGTGAGTGAGTGTGTGTGTGTGTGTGTGTGTGTGTGTGTGTGTGTGTATGAAAAGGCTAATGGAGGGCTATAGAGATGGCTCAGTGGTTAAGAGCGCCGCCTGCTATTCCAGAGGTCCTGAGTTCAATTTCCAGCAACCACATGGTGGCTCAAAACCATCTAATGTAATCTGACACCCTCTTCTGCAGATACAGCACTCATATGC
The DNA here is from genome assembly GCF_903995435.1 of Acomys russatus. Taxonomy (NCBI): domain Eukaryota; kingdom Metazoa; phylum Chordata; class Mammalia; order Rodentia; family Muridae; genus Acomys; species Acomys russatus. The sequence goes on from NC_067149.1 coordinate 32,531,312, forward strand.
AATAAATAAAGTACTTTCTCACAAGTGCTAGCTGTGTGATTTTTCAGGCCCAATGTTCTGAAATCCTTCATAGTAGCTCAGTAGGATGCACATTTTGTATAATTATTTTCCACAGTTCCTTTAGGGCAGGTATGGACAACAGGGCCTCACTGCTGGATAAAGGCAATATCTATTGCTAGCAGAACTTTGACTATCTACCTCCCAAATTCCTAAAACTGTAGCCTTCATGTGAGTTTCTGTTTTCTTCACACTCTGCATGGGAGGGTATTACTTTGCTTTGTTTCTCTTCTTCCCCTGTATCTTTTACCATGCCTTAGGGATGAGCAAGAGTCACGGTAACAATTTTTGTCTATTAGTTTGTGAATTCTTCTCATTTTGCTTGCCTAGCTAATTGAAAATCTGGGCCAGTCCCATGCTTTAGAGAAATTTTCTTAGAAATATGTTCAGTATTATCTTAAAATGCTGCCACATAGTTAGCAAACAATGACTTTGAGCTCTTTTTCCATTTCTCTATTTTAAATGCTGGCTTCTTGTTTTGTTAGGATCATCTTTATAAGTCAAGGTCAATTGAAGGTTTGTTGCTTCAGCTAGCCCTGTCAGCAATGCAAACAACTGAGAGTTAGTTTTAGAACTTTCCTGAGGCTGAAAACTGCAAAAAAATACCTACAAGTGGCTGATAGAAATGCAAATTAAAGCAAGATTCTATGTGTTATGTAAACATCCAACTTGTATGTGAAATGGCATTGCCTTCCAGTTTGGGTCTAAAATCTTAAGAGTGAAATAGAAATATTAAATTTCACCTATATGGATAGGATAAATTACTACAATAGATTCTGTCAGAGCTCTACATTGAATTGCTATTGATTTGTCTCATAACAGAAATTAAACAATTTTCACCCTTTTGTACGGTCTTGGTAAATGGGGTAAATATGTATAATTATCTTGTTCATGTAACTCGGTATTGGAGTGTTATATGATCAGGATGAAATGAGTCATTTCTAAGACTGTTGAAACACCGAGACATTGGTTTCTAAATATAAACTCAAGCACCCTTGGATTTAGAAATTCTATAAAAAATACCTGTAATCCTAGTACCAGGGGGAGGCTGAAGAAAAAAGATTAGGGAAAAACACAAGGAAATATGAACTAGAAAACAAACACAAAGGAATTGTTTTAAGTAAAATACAGACATTAGGAAAGATAAAATACCTCATACAGTCCCATATTTCAATATAGAAATTTGAAATAAATGTCATTCATTGAAGAATGGTAATTTTTGATAATTACAAATTAAATAGCAAATTTAGGATCATGAAAAAATGGTTTCTGATAGGATGAGGACGATCCTCAGATATCGGGAATAATATGTACTAAATATGTAATCTTCATACTGTTTCCTAGTCTTTAGCCCTTAAATCCCTTAGAAGCTTTCAAGTGGTGGGCTTTCATTGTGTAGCCTCATGGCATTCATAGATCTGTGCAATCAAAAATGTCTTTGAAACACAAGATGGTTTCTGGAAAGAGAAAAATGTTCATGAAAAGTCAGTTTCAAGCTCTAGAAATAGCAAAGGGCTACAGATTAGTCAGTTCCTGACAACCAATAATTCAAACAACTGTGTTTAAGGAATAAAATGTTTTGTAAGGGGGGCATCACCACAGAGAGGGGAGCTCGACTCTTGCCCTATGTGTCCCCTAGTTGGCTATTCCCAAATTAGTTATTTTTAAATAAACAAACAACTTTACTAAAGTGCTTTTGGGAGTTCTGTGAATCCTTTTAATAAATTATGGAATGTGAGAGGACCACACAGAAGTTGCCCTAGTTTTAGCTTGTTGTTAAAAAGGGAATAAAGGGAATAGGGTTTGTTACCAGCATCTTAAAAGAGGTGGTTTGTGCAGAGCCCTTAATCCATAGATTCTCAGAAGACTAGAGAGAGTATCTGAATCTGAATTGAATCTGCATATTCAAGTACTATCAGGAACTTGTTGAAACCACCATATTCTCAATGTTTGGGGGAAGGGGAAGCAATTTTCATCACATAAATTAAATATGTTATAGTATGAATAAATTTCTAAATTTATGAGTGTTAAAAGATATAATTAAATGGGCACAGGTAACGTGCTATCCCACCAAGAAGAGACTTGATATCCTATGAACATATACAGGGGGAGGAAATCACCCTCAGGAACAGCCATAGGGGAGGGGAGTAAGGGGAAGATGGGAGGGAGGGAAGAATGGGAGGATACAAGGGATGAGATAACCATTGAGATGTAACAAGAATAAATTAATAAAAAATTTAAAAAAATAAATAAATGGGCACAGGTGAACAAAAATCCATATTGGAATGGCTTAGAGCTCTATTTGAAAAAAGTCCATGATGAAGATTTTGAAAAGCTAGGGAATGATCTAGTCATAGCAAGGCAAGCCTTTAATTGCAAAATTTAGAAAGCAGACAGAAGTGGGTCTTTTGAGCCAAGGCTAGTCTGGACCACATAGTGAATCAGCCAATACTATGTCCTACACCTGCCTTAAGACATAAAAATAAAAGAATATATGTGATTAATATAATAAACATTCTGAGACATGTAATAGTCCATTGCATGTGAAAATGTTAACAGATGTAGACTCTACACATAAATACAAATAATCAATTTCTCCAGCACTTGAGATACTCAAAGATGTCTAAAACCAGAAAGAATATAAACTTAAAAGTGAGAGAAAAATTTTAAAATGATACACCTAGACATACCATCTAGGGTCTCAAAATACCAAGAGGGAGTGTTAGAATTTTCCCAAAAAAGAAAAGGATAATAAGAAGACAGATTGAAGCTGGAGTTGTCTGTTGCTTCAGTAACATGAGTCTCTAAGACTATCTTTTAAATTTGTTGGGACATTATTCTCACAATAAATTGCTTACTACCAATCATCCAATGCCAGAATAAATATTTCTCTGGCATAAAAAACTAGGTGAATTGCCAGAACAATTTGGGGAACAAACCAACAGGAAAGGATTTGCACTATGAGATACAGTGAGTGAAGGTGCAGTAAAAATAGGTCTCAGGATCACACCTAGAAAGTATCCAATTTAGAAAACGAGAGAGATGCTTAGATGATCCAAGCTGCAAGTTTGAAAATGCAAATGGAGTTTAAAAGAAAGAAAGAAAGAGAAAAAGGGGAGATTCAAACACTAAAAAATAGTAACTGCTTTGTGAGAAGTGAGCGTTTTTCTTTTCTAAAAATGATATATTAATAAAGTTGAGAAAAGTACAAAATCACAGGGTACTCAAAGTAATATTAAATTTTAAAATAAAATGTAACATGATCGTATATAGTTGGTGAGTTGGCAAAATTTGACTTTATCTGAAAGTGGATATTGAAAGTCGGAAAAGTAAAAGTGAAGTCCATATATTAAGAGATGCTAATGTTTTCAGTATTGTAAATCAATTGATCAAAACCCCACAGAAGTCATAATCATGTTCACTGAATCAGAAAATAGCATTCACAACTGACTAAAGAGAAAACAGAACAACACAGGAAGATATTGGAAGAAATGGGGAGTATTAACATTAATGCTGATATCCTTTCCCATAGTAGTTATTTAACCAAATAGAAAACTAAATTTAACTGTTAAACAAATGTACCTTTTTGAAAGGAAGAATAAAGAATATTACAAAAATGATTGATTATGCTTGTATATGAATGATCTGGTTGAAGGTGTTATGAAGCAGAATTCATACATTAATGTGATATGAGACCTATCACTACTAAGTGTGAGGTATACTCTGCAACTTAAAGTACTGAAATCAGACCACTGAAACTCAAAGAAAGATAAATAATAAAGATGGTAGGTTTCATTTGAATCAAATTCTTCTTGGAACACTTATCTGTGGTAGTCTTTCCTGAAGATCATTTCACTGTCAAACTATGTGTTGTGTCAGTTAATCCTCCATGGTCTGTGGCCAGTCACATGTAATTGGTAACATCTTTTCATTTCCTACAGTGTACTCTCCATTTTCTTTCTGCCCCAGGCCTTCCCTGACCTCATGCCTGTCCAACACCCATAGGTACCCATTAAGTGTTCGCATGTTCACAAAGCAGTGGTGTGAAGGAGTTAATGTCCCATGGTATGAACTCTGAGGAAATAAACCTGAGGAATGATGGACATATGATGATGGAATTTACTTCAGATTGGTCTGGAACAACCCGTCATTATAGAAATGAATGAATAGTGAAATGCACATCCTCATATTGGCTTTTCATTATTGTGTCCCCATCTTTCATGTCTGTTTCTTGGGCTTATACTCCACATTTGAACTCAGATATATATCTTTATTTTAGATCTGCCTTGAAGAAAGCCAAGAATATATAGCTCAGCTTAAGTATATTAGAAGAGAAAAATGAGTTACCAGGAGAATAACAATATATGAGTCTTTATCAAATATTCTGGGGAAAATATTAGGAAATGTTCTTCTTATAATTTTATTTTAGTATGTAGATGTTTTTTTCCTGTGTGTATATCTGTGCACCCTGTGCATACAGTGTCTACAGGGGACTTAAGAGGGCATTGGATCTCCTGAAAGTGAACTTACAGACCATTGTGAACTACCCTACGGGAACTTAACCCACATCTCTGGCAAGAACAGGCAGTGCTTTTACCGCAAGCCATCTCTTCCACTGTCAAGAATTATTCTTTAACAATGTTCATAACGGTTCCTAGAAAGTAACAGGAAATACTATCTCCAGTAAATGAGACTTAGAGATACAACTCTCTTACTATTGCCCTGAACAAATAGTCATAACACTGAAGAAATTAAGAGGGTTATGGTGAATTTCCAACATGGAATAGAAAACTCTAGCCTTTATACATATTTTCTTGCAGAGTTTTGAGAAGATTTCCTTCATGAAGATGACAAGAATATAATACCCCAGCAAGGGGTGTTCTGGTCTCGCTGATGTCTCTGTTACATAGACCAGGCAAGAGTTTGGTAATCAAACTTATAAGGATCAAACATTTCTACAACGAACATGGAGATGAGATTCCAGCAAGGAACAGCAACATGTAGCAGCATATTTTAAGGACAAAAACCTGTGAGAAAGAATTGATGCAATGGAAGCAGAATTTTCCATAGACATTTATGGCAATAACCAATAGATTATGATTTCCAACCAGGTTCTCTCTGTGATGGAAGGCTTGGATACTCTGCTAAGAAACTTACAGACTTAATTGTTTTAGTATTAAAGCAGTCTAGGGAGTGGTACCTCATTATCAAAGGCTACAAAGTGGAAAGCACTGGGTTTCAAGCTATAGGCTTCCAGACCAGTTATCACCTATTAATTTAAAGGAGCAGGAGAAACTTGCAATTCCCATCACAATTGTACGTAGAGAATGTGTTCCTAATTTTTTCTTAGAGAGAATAATGACCAGGAATATAAACCAGCTTCTCAAAACCTAAGATCCTCTCCTGTCATTCTTGAGCACTCATATACATATATTTCCCATTAACATACACAACTTCTGCTCACACACACGTATCACCACACTCCCATACACAATCCTCAACTCACATAAAAGAAAGCAGTGGTCATCTACCATAAAAATTTGTTAAGGGGAGGATAATGTGTGGTATTTGATGATATTTTTGATAATTGTTTTTAATAAAGTAGTAATAGATGCCTGTGTGCTTGAAAACCAAAATTTCTTTAACAAGTAGGGTTCAGAATCCAGGCGAAAAGTGTACAGACCTAAGGACGTACCAGTGTACACAGTGATCAACTATGTGATTATTTACCCTGATCCTATCTATTAAATTGCACTGCTGTATCTATCAGTAAACTGAGAGAAACTTCTAAATTGGCCCCTTGTCCTGTGGAATAAAAGATGTTATGATATAAAGAAACAAAAGAGGAGTCTTAAATGACTTTCCCTTTTCATACTCTGAGACAAAAGTTAAAAAAAAAAAAATTAGAGAAATATCTCATCTAGAACATCACGAATAGAATTTTGGAGATAATACCACTGATAGATTTGAAGTTTGGAGAGTGGGCAGCACCGTCACATGGCTGTTTATTTGGTTAGCTGACCCTTGAACGGCAAAGTAGCCAAGAGAGGAAGCAGTTGATGTCTTATGGGCTGTAATAACACTGGTGGACTCCAACTCACAATCTGAGGTAAATACATCCATTTGCCTGGAGCACATCAATATTCCTTGTATGAATTGGTCTTATAATGGTGTTTTTTCCCCAATGTTTATCAGAAAAACGAGGCAGGAAGCACAGCAAAGGTAATATCCTATTAAAAAGATCATATGTTTCAAGCTTGTTTCAGAATATGTTAATTTTTTTAGGTATTGTACTTCACAGAGATTTATTTGTGTACCAGATTGATGATAATTCTTATTCAAATATTTGGCCAAAACCAAATAATTTGGATGTCTTATTATGAAACAAACACATGCTGCCTACGTAAAGGGACTGGAACTCTGTAGAAAAGCACCTTTAAGAACAAAGCTATCGGGAGGATCCAAGATGGCGGCGAGCAATCATGTTCATAGCAGCCTTATTCATAATAGCCAGAACATGGAAACAGCCTAAGTGTCCATCAGTAGAAGAATGGATAAAGAAACTGTGGTACATATACACTATGGAATACTACTCAGCTATTAAAAACAAGGAATTCCCGAAATTCGTGGATAAATGGATTGAGCTAGAAATGATCATAATGAGTGAGTTAACCCAGAAGCAGAAAGAATCAAATGGTATATACTCACTTATATCTGCATACTAGCCCAAGGGGCATGTCCCACGAAAGCCTTCACTTACCAGGAAACTGGGACAGAGGGGAAGGCATCCTATTGGGACTCTAAATGAGAGACGCATGGGAGAATAGCAAAATAAAAGGATACAGAGGGTCCTAGAAATCTACAAGTAGAACAATATGATAGGCAGATTTGGGCCCAGGGGTCCCGCTCAAACTAAGGCACCAGCCAAGGACAATACAGGAGGTAAACTTTAAACCCCTTCCCAGATCTAGCCAATGGTCAGAATATTCTCCACAGTTGAGTGGAGAGTGTGATATGACTTTCTCACATACTATGGTGCCTCACATTTGACCATGTCCCCTGGAGGGGGAGACCTGGTGGCACTCAGAGGAAGGACAACAGGTAGCCAAGAAGAGACTTGATACCCTATGAGAATATATAGGGGGAGGTAATCCCCCTCAGGAACAGTCATAGGGGGAATAATGGGAAAATGGGGGGGGGAGGAATGGGAGGATACAAGGGATGGGATAAACATTGAGATGTAACAAGAATAAATTAATAAAAAAAATACTTAAAAAAAAAAAAAGAACAAAGCTATCATGGGAAACTGATGATCAAACTGAATTCTGGACACCTTCCATTTAGTCAAACCACAGCAAGCAAATGGAACACACTTCCTCTCAACGAATTTGTACTCCAGAAGTAAGGAACTAAAAAGGGAACGTGCGGATACGCCAAAATTAAGACTATGTTATGAAAAGAAGAGGATACAAGATATTGGAGGGCCACACAAGAATGTGCCCCCTGGGGGAAAGGCATCAATTACAAGGCAGACTGAAGTGTTATTATATTTATATCCCACCACACACTGAAAAGAAAAAGAACAAAGCTATCTATCTAGGAGTAAATCCCCAGTGTGTGTGTTCCCGAGACATTCGCTCATGGCACACACCTAATCACCAAGAAAGAGGCACAGAATTTGGTAGGCTTTGATTTTTTTTCAGGCAACATGTATTGTTTCTTAAAATCTTAACTAAAACATGATGGGTATAGTATATCAAGACATAACAAAAGTTTCATTAATGTTAAATCTTGATGGAAACCATAATTAATAATTAATACATGACTAATGATACTTTATCTCAACTATTGCTTTGAGCAAATGAACTTTTTCCGCAATACAGAGCTGTGAACTGTCTACCCACCGTTCTTCTTATGAGGAGGTTTCGTAAACTATGGGTATACATTGAATGCTGACTGGTGATGAATGGTCTATCTGGGTTGTAAAAGGTCAGAAAGGAAGGAGAATGTCAACTAGACACCAGAAACATTTATTCATGATGATAGACTCATGGAAATAAGCCCATTCCTCCTCTACTTCCCCTCCTTTTCTTTCTTTCTTTTTGTTTGTTTCATATCATTGTCCACAAGAGGGCAGACACTGCAAGCAGCACTTGTCTCTCAAGCTTTAAAAATTCCTTGACTGAAAAGAATGATCTGTGAATGTTGATTAGCTTCTCTCCTTGACCATGCATGGATGACTGCCACTGCATTCTGCCTGTCTTTGCTCGCAGTGGTGGTCAATCATGGCTCCTCAATATGGCATTGAAGAAGCACTACCACCACCTGTTTCTGACAGCATGACTCTAATGGACATTATCAAACCGAAAGAGAAGAACAATTTATCTTTTGAATTCAAAACTATTCATCATATAGATTTTTCTTTCCTGTTTACAGATTCTTAGTTTATCTCTCATCCTGAAGACTCATGGTATGGCTAATTTATCTAGTTATATTTTTCCTTGTGCATTGTTTACTAACTCCAAGGGAGACATATATTGGCAAAGCAGTTGGTGAGTGGTAGTGGATTTTCACCGGTTTTGCCCTATAACTCATGACTCAGAGGCAGGCATTCAAATAAAATGTTAGGATAAGCTATCGCAAACTCACATGAGCTTACAATTCCAAGAAAACAGCACTCACTGAGAACTCAGGAGATTGTAACATCCCTACTTGACCTATATGTGATTTGTGCTCATGTCCATTGAGAAGACAACGTATATATAGAGGAAGTGATAGGCAGTTGGTGACTAGTTTTCCAATTTGAAGAATATATCTATTTCCATAGTATTTCAGGTTTGCTGGATTTAGAGTTTTAAATGTTGAGAAGATTTTCATGGAAGGACATAAAATGTCTACATGCTATCTACAATAATTATATTTCATTGGACTCCTACAAAAATAAAAAAGCTAGTATTTGGGTAAGAATATCCCTATTCACCACGCACAGCTTCATTTGCTCTTATATGGTGCTACCATTAACGATTATCTCTACAAGCCTGAAAAGACACTGGCGTGGTCTTCTGAGGTGAGTTTTACAGTAATAATGGAAAGGGAACAGCTGTAATGAAGTTGCTCTTGAGCAAAGAACAAAAGGGAGCCATCAGGGCAGGGAAGAGAGTCATGATTATCCTACTAACAGAGCAACTTAAAAAAGCCCAAGTGACAGCAAGGTGTGAAAGACATTTAAATTTGGAGTAAGACATTTAGATGATAGATGTCAATTAAAACCTCAAACAAAGTTCATTGAGACAGCAAGCAGATTTTCACCAAATTATTGTTCTTTTATAACAGCAAGAATTTGGCTTGCACAGTCCAGAAGCTTGCTTGCTTACTGACTGAACTTAATGAAAGCTAATCGTGGATCTGAGTGTTGCAAAGTAGGAGGTGTATTTTCTGTGAATTTTTCCACACCATTTCAAATTTCCTCTGCCTGACCATATTCAAGCTCATGTCTCATCCATTCTATCACAGATCTAACAATGCTTCTAACAACTCTTACTTCCTGCTCGGAAGTTCTCCAGATTCAAGATACTTCAAGCTCAAAGAATCTTGATTCCCCCACCCCCCTCTCTTTCACACACATACACACACACAAAATGATGTAAGGTAAAATCCCAACAAGTGATTCCTGATCAATATACAAAGGAAACAATCAATTCATTGTTGGAAAAGAGATATGATTTATATCAATTCTTTCTCCACTCTCAAAATTATCCTATCTTACGACTGGCAATTTGAACTATGTAGTCATATATACCCTAAAATATAAGGAATAACAGATAAATCTTTTTTTTTATCATGGTTACTCTAGGTAAATGGCTTTAAGTTGACATTAACTGTACTTCTTTGATGGTCTCATAGTATTTAATGATCATTCCTACTTTGATTTAAACAATCCAATAAAAGATACAACACTGGTTAATTTTTATTATTGTAACAAAATACACAACAAAAGCTACCTAAGAAAAGGTCTGTTCTGTCTCACAATTTTAGGATGCATGCTTTCGTGGGAGGATAGGTATGGGATAGGTATGGTGGCAACAGCATGAGGCAGACCATTACATATCTAGAACCAAAAAAAAGACAAAAGAGCCAATGCTCAATTAGTTTTTTCATTTGTTTCTCAGTCTTTGACCCTGATAACATGAAACAGTACCATTCACATCCAAAATGAATCCTCCATCCTTGGTTAATCTCTTCTAGAAATACATTTATAGACACAACTGGAGGTGTGTTTTTATGATTGCATAAAATTTGACAACCAAAATTAAACATCACAGTTACTTTCATTGGCTTTCTTTAATTTAATATTTTAAAAAGGAGTTTGTTTATTTATTTGTTGTGTGTGTGTTTGTCTGTGTGATTATATGTCATGTATTTGCAAGTGTCACAGAGGCCAGAAGAGAAGAGAAGTTAAGAGAAAATGTAAGCTGCTTCACATAGATGCAAGAGTCAGGACCATTCTTAACTTTTGAGCCATATCTCTATCTAGCCTTCTCCTTTCTCTCAGTTCCATTATTCAATATCACATTTTCCAATGAATTATTCACATGAGACAAAAGACTAGTCCAACTTGGATTCAGTGGGTGATAAGATGTATCAGTGCATATTAAATGATTGTTGCATGGAAAAACCTCAAGACTAGGTGGCCATATAGCTTTTCTTTGTGTCTGTGAGACTGGTCATGTAGATTAAAGTAGGCTATAGTTGGCTGAGAAGCTCAAATTCCTACTTAGGTTTATGTATTAACCAGAACGGCTCTGCTCCAAGCATTGGTGCTCATTTTTTTCATTTGAGACAAACTAAAAAGAAACAAGTAAAGTGTCCTCAAAGCCAAGGCCAATAGCTGTGACACTGCCTTCTTTAAATACAGAGCTGGTCAAAGCAAATTCACAAAGATAGGCCCCAAATCAAGGGGCAGAGAGGCATTCTTTATGAATGATGAATCTCTAGCAAGAAAGCATATCTAAGGAACAGTGAAAAATTGAGGCAAATCAGTCTACCAAATGTTATAAAAGAAATACCCGTGTATTGTCTGTAAAAGAAAAGGTTACAATGTGTTGAAGGTAGTGATATTGTTAGTCTAATAGTTAAATTTTGTTCAATGAGCACTACTTAAATTCATATTGTATGTGTCTAGTCAACATTGAAAGTCAAGGCAGTGGTTCTATATCTCGTAAATTGCAGATAAGAATGGAGAAGGCAAAACAGTTGTTTAAGCCACTAATCTGCAAGTGGCTATCCAGATTTTAGAGTTTATGTGTTCTGACCTCTTCATTGTGACTAGGAAAGATGATATAGTGATAATTATTATGCATGGGAAATAGCTCAGTCTTCAGGGTTAAAAAGATTAGAAGAAGAACAGCATTAATGAAATACATTTATTTTCACTGAGGCCCAAGCAATTTACCCTGCAATTTAGAAAGAGCACAATGGGCTTCGTGTTAAATAATATTTCTAAAATAGTGAGACTCTTGCAGAGCAATTGGCATTCATTAAAATTCAGTGTTGGGAGCAGCAGGTGGCAAGCGGTTCCATGGAACGATTTTCCAGTGTCCTTCCACAGCTGAAGGAAAACAATTTATGTCAGAAGAGTCTAGGTCTTACTCCCTTTTGAAAGTGATAGTGTGTGTAACAGTTCTTCTATTTTTATATGAATATATTCAAAGGACCTGAACTGAGTTATTGCAATAGCTTTCTAAAATGTACATTTCCTACTATGTAGTTGAAAGAGAATATATTCATTTCACTCACTGTTTTGCTTTTGAATAGCAATACATTTCATGGTAAAGTGCTGTTGCTTTATTTGTCCATGGGGTAGTGAAAATTTGAATATCTGTAAAATTATACATATGTAGAATGAAGTAGAAAAACTACTTGGGGTAAAAGACCATAGAAATTGTTACCATTCAGCCTTTTTTTGTGCTTTTACCTAACAACGGGTAAACATGGTGTGTGTACTTGATTTCTGTTGATATTCTAATTCTGTCTTCTTTTTTTTACCCAAAATAGGAAAGAAAACTGTAAACAGAAATATGATCTGACATTCCTGGGATTATTTGATATAAAGCACAGTGGAGGGATGAGACAAATATTTAGATTCACACTGCTTTCATCAGCATAAAATGCTCTTTAAAGAAGAAAGGGCTTAAATATGCAGTTGACTATTGAAACTCTGGCTAGTTATAGCGGAAAACATTATAATATAGATAAACTTTTTCATAATGCTTTAAATAGTGGAAATAAACTTAGAAAGCCTTATTTTTTATAGTCTATTGGTGCAGCTGTAATGTAGTCTGGCTGCCAGCTAAAGGTTCAGGTTACAGATATTGGGGTTAAATATACCTAGATTCAAATCTCTACCTGACCTTTTATGTTTTTGTAATGTGGAATTTTTCCAAACTTCACTTAGCAGTAAAGAAAAGTTAATATACCTTTCTCTGAAGATTGTGGTAAGAACCAAGTGAAATTTTATAACTTATATCTGATATATAGGAAACTTAGGAAATTATGTAAAATCTTTGATATTCTGGTAACATTTTGTCTTTAATGGGCAGAGGAGAATGTCTTATATAAAACAGATTTTCAGCATGAGTTACTTAACAGAATGAGAGTATCTAAACAAAAACTCAACCATCAAATAACAAAACAAATGAGACCAACAGCACATTATTAAAATTGAGACTATGATTATTCATTATTTTCAAACGTTTCAAGCAAGTAAGTCCAACTTGTACCCCACAGCCAACATGGAGTTCTATGTAAAGTAATAAGCTTTCTTTAAGCATTATGTGTAGTTCTCCTCTCTCTCTCTCTCTCTCTCTCTCTCTCTCTCTCTCTCTCTCTCTCTCTCTCTCTCTCTCTCTCCCCACTTTCTTTTTGAAACTCATTTCTATAACTTGATCTAACAGAATTCAGCATTTATAGATGACAACATCCTGCTCTAATGTCAAATGTTTGGACTTGGCTATAGGAGGATTATTAATCCTGTGTAGGATTTCACCACAAAACAAATATGTGCATGCAATTGTTTACTAGTTGCTGGAAACAGACAATGTGGAGGTGATAAGAAGCCTGAATCTAATGGTATCAGTGCCAAGTTCATTGGAATAGCTCTAGTTTGACAAGTGAGAAGCCACCATATCACTCAGAATGTAAGTAGGGAGTTAGGAAATGAATTGGCAATCCCCATCCCCCCCTCAATGACAGTGGGAGAGCGGGTCAGTCTTCATTTAATTTATAAAAAGAGAACTTTATTCTGTTGTACATTCCATGGAATAAACTGTACCCAGTTGTATATTTGATAAGGTTTGTCAAAATCATATATCCCTGTCACTGCTGCCACAATCTAAAACAGGCCTTTTCATTAACCCAAATGTTCCCAGGTGTCCACACTTAATTAATCTCCTACACTGGTCCCAATTAACTAGGTTTTTTTTTTTCTATCTGTACTGATTTGCTTTATTTATTCTTGAATATTTTTCTCTTAGCATGATATTTTGGAATTCATCCAAGTCATACCAGTGATTTATGTCTTTTTATTTCTAACATGGACTATATTCATTAATATGCCATAATGTCTCTATCTATTCACCTATGGGTGGACTCTGGTGTTATTCTAATTTTGGTCTGCTATGGAAAAAACTTTCTGTAAACATTATCTGAATAGTTTTATGAGCACATATGCTTTCATTTGTATGGAATATATAAGTATAGACAATTTGCTATAGTAGTTGTTATAATTTTTATTAGTGTTTACTATTTGGGATTTGGAGCACATGCATGCTATGGCTTGTGTGTGGTTATAGGATTTCCTAGTTTGTTTTCTGTTGCTGTGATAAACACTGTGACAAAAAGCAACTTGGGAAGGAGAAGATTTATTTCAGCTTCCAGGTTACATTCCATAGTTCAGAGAAGGCAGGGCAAGATCTCAAGGCAGGAACATGGAGTCAGAAACTGAAGCAGAAACTATGGCCGTAGTGTTATTATTGGTGTGAGACTACCTGTCCAGAGACGGCACTGCCCATAGTGTTCTAGGTCCTCCCACATCAATTATTAATCAAGAAAATGTCTCACAGACTTGCCCACAGGTCATTCTGATGGAAGATAGTCTTCGATGAGCTACCTTCTTCTCAGATGACCATAGTTTGTGTCAAGTTGATAAAACGTAGCCAACATTGAGGAAAACTTACAGAACGTGGTTCTTTCTTTCTACCACATGAGATCTGAAGCTTGAATTATCAAGTGTAGGTCAAAGGCTTTCACTAGCTATTCTGTCTTACTAGACTTGTAATACTACTTTTTAAAATGACAACTTAATTATGGAGAGCTCTTCACTCTCATAACAACATGGAGACAACATCCCAGATACCAGCTGTAAGGAAAATCTTGGGAAATTCACTGTTCTTAATGTTATCCATTAATTTAATTTTTATTTATATATTTCTGTTTATATGTATACCACATATATGATGATGTCTTTGGAGGCGGGAAGAAGGCACAGACACCTTGGATCTTGATTTACAGATGGGTGCAAGCCCCTTAATGTGAGTGATGGGAATCGAACTCATGGCCTCTGGAGGAAGCCATGTATTCTTCACCTTGGAGACAATTCTGTAGTCCCAGTCTTTACTAATAGTGGCTGTGTAGTGGTATTACATGGTTTTAGTTTCATTGTTGAGAGAAGAGATCTGTGGCTCTCTGTAACCACTCTCACCAGTCTAGAGACTTTGACTCACACTGGAAAGCATTTCAGGAACAACTGGAGAATTTTCACTGGGGAAATTTTAACATAGACTTAAGAACATGGCTTAAGAAAAAGAGAGGTCTCAGAAGCAACTAAGTTGTAAAAGTTATTTCATGGTACACTCAAAGATTAGTCAATGTCTTTTGCTGTGATAAAACACTATGATCAAGGCAATTTATGAAAGAATGTATGTATTTAACCAGTTTTACAGTTTCTGAATTTTAAAGTCCATTTCAGCAAGATGGCATAAACATCTGAGAGCTTATATCTTGAACTTAAAGCAGGAAGCAAATGACACTGTGTGTGACACTTTTGAAACCAAAAAGCCTGTCATCAATGTCACACCTCCTCCAATAAGGCCACTCATTCTGATCTATTCAAACAGTTTTACTAAGTGAGGAAAAAGTATTCCAACATCAGAACCTATGGGGGTAACTATTATTCAAACTACCATAATAATTTTTAGTTTTGATGAAGTTCAAATTTCTATGTTTGTTTCTGGCTTAGATATTAGTTATAAAAATATATATTTTCCTCCAGCAGTAAAAGATTTGCTTTTACTTTCAAGTTACTTGCTGAGCGAATGGAGTGAAGTAAATGTTTGCTTCTTGTAAGTGATTGCACATTAGTTCAAATACCACCTCTTGAATTATAATGCTTTTGTGATTGAATTCACTTTTCACCTTTATCTAAAATCAATTGACCATATATGCAAGGACCAGTTTGCAGAAATTAAAATGTGCCTGATTTTTTTTTCTGGCCAGTGCAATGCTGCTATAATTACTTACAATGGTAAAAATCAAATGGTAAACACTCCTACTCTGGTATTTATCATTTTAATGTAGGTGTTTGTTTGTTTCAAAAGAAAAATATGATGAACTTTGAAGAATATGTAAAATCTAAGGGCTTATCTAAGGGTATATTTCTTCAATTATTTGGGTCATTTTTCAGTATTCCCCAGAATTTTTTTTTTTGTACTTTATTGTCCTAACTTAACTTAGACTATTCACAATCTTCAGTGTTTTAAAAATTCAAAAACTAAAGATGGCAGTTCCATGATAAGAAAGGATGGTGTGTGAGAAGGAAGGCAAACAGGAAGCTAAGCAAAGACAATCTTTAAACAAGGAGAAAGTGATAAACTGTGCCAATCACTGCCATTATGCCAAGTCAAACAAGGACAGAGAACTGGCTAGGGAGATTTTAAAATATGTAATCCAGTTTTGACTGTGACAAGAGGCAGTTATGTGGAATGTGAGACAAAAGACAAATCCGGCTGGATTCAAGCAAGGATCAGAAAGTCCACATGGGAGGTAATAAGTACAGACTGGTTTCTTCCCGGTGTGTTGTTATAACAGGGAGCCTGGAAATAGAGAAGAAACTGCTTGGGATTGAGATATAAAAAACATTAGTGATGTCAAAGACATGCAGGACCAATGCACATCTCTATGTTACAAACATAAGAGGAGAGAAGACAGGGTGAGCTGTATATTTGAGAAGATAGTATGGCTTTCAATGTCACATAAGGTCTGAGGAGAAAACACTGTTCACGGCCATAGTTTCTTAGATACAGAGAGTGATGCATTCTTAGACACAGTAATAGGGAATGGGTGAAATTCCATTACATTTCTTTTTTAGGAAGATAAAAATGAAGACAGAGAACTGTCTTGGACAAGGTGGAAGATGATGGTGGATGCTGGTATCACTAACACTATGTGAATTCTGCCTTTTGAAAAAAAAATTCTAGTGTGCTACTAGTTGCCTGGTTTTTCTCATACATCACCAAAAAAAAGGTATGTTGAAAATTTGCTTTTATGTCTACAAAGTTAAGGTTAACATTTAGCCATTATCTTAAGATACATATCACTGTAAAACTGTTCGTCTAATTGGGCCTACCAATAGGAGAAGATTACGTACTAAGAGAGTCCTACCACATCTGTATGACATGATGGAAGTCACCTGTACTCCTGACACTTGGGAGACTAAGGCAGGAAAATAGTGTTAGAGGGTAGTCTAGAATGCATGCTGAAATCCTGTCTCAATATAAACAAAAAGCAATCAAGAACAACAAAAGAGAATCATCTTACTTAGGGAGCTCTTAATGACAGAACTTGCCCATAAGGACAAATGACCTTCGGGGTAGACATAGTCACAGAAAAATGAAATCCATGGTCATCAAATCACCCAGTTATACAGACCTTAATTATCATGTGAATTGTAATGAATTCCAAAGTTACCTTTTGACCTAACTTCATTTGATTGGTGGTCTTAAGTTCCTAGCATCCTTTTTTTTTTTTCAGATGTTACGAATATGCCATCTTTGCATCAAGACCTGAAAAATGTTCTCCTGTTTTAGGCATGTTTGTACGTGTTATGGTTTCTATGTATATACATGTGCTTTCTGTGTGTCTTTGCCTTTTATTCTAAGCAGTTAGTCTCTTCAAAAACCATACCAAGACACAGACATATTAAAAAATGTAGTTCAGAGGTCTCTATGTGAAATACAAACAGCATTAACAACAACAGCAACAACAACAACAACAACCAGAACAGAACTGTTACAGAAGCACATGCAAACCTCTTCTTTACCCAGGAGACTGTAAGCAAGCTGTTTATGAGAACACTATTTCTCTGGACTATTTGACTCTATGTAATTTGCCATCGTTAAGAAACCTAATGCTTGTATTTTAATTTAGAAGGGTCTTTGTAATCACCCTTTGATTTTATTGGCCCCTTCTCTTCACTCTAGCTAGCACCAGGAGCTGCTGGCATGCTTCAGAAAGCTTGCATTTGAACACAGTCTACATCGGTGCAGACCCTTGACCGGCTTAATCTTTGCTTGCAAATGACAATGCAGTGAAACCAGAGGAGTTAAAAAAAAAAAAAAAAAAAAACTGCCTCCTTTCCTGTTGGCTACCTAATAAGTAGTTAGTCTGACCCAGTTTTCAATAAGAATGATTTTCTGATGACCCGACAGGAGTGACTCTATCTAGTAAAGAACGAAGGGTGTGAATTTAATCTTTCATGCCACTGGAATGGCAGCTGCTCTCAGCTGCCTGAGTCTATGAAGGATGGGGAAGACAGAACTGGCTTTCAGTGAGGAGAGAATTTTCCCTTTGAATATTCCAAACGGGAGCTTTGCACATGTGCCTCAAGAACTAATTGTCTAGGTTCCGTCAGGAATGCAGCAGGAGAGGAGCGTATTTCATGCTTAAGACCAGAGAGGAGCCACGCAATACTCAGTGGATAAAAGGCTTGCAGTCCCAGCTGGGAAAAAGGGTCCCATTATCTCCCAGCTGCATAGACATTCCATACGGCTTGGTTCTGCCTGGATGCACAGCATGCCTGGCTGAGGGCTCCAGACAGAGTTCTGCAGAAAAATTGTAAAGATCCCGAGACATTTCCCTGGTAAGATCCGTAAGTACAGAATTGCGCTGACTGCTGCAATGAGAATTTTGCTGGGCTAACTGCAGCTTTTCTTGCGTTCAATCTCTTTGTATTAGTAAAACAGGTAAAAGCTGGGGTCGTGTGTATGGTGTGTGTGTGTGGGGGGGAGTGGCTGTTTCATTGATGCTGTGTTTTTATGATGCTGATGGTTAAAAGACGTTTATTCTTGTGAGAGAAAAATGTATTATCTGTATAGGAGGAGGTAGGATCAAAGCAGGCAAAGTGAGACTACAGGTATATTTTTCAGTGTTTCACTAGTCTTTGCTGCAGTAAAACTAACGGGCAAGACTGGATGACAGTGCTAATTCTAGTACTTTTCTATGGCTTTGCACCCTTTCATTAACGGCAGATCAGACGACGTGACTGCCAATTCTTTTTTTTTTTTTTTTTTCTTCTTCTTTTGCTTTCTCCAGTGACTGAGGGGTGGGATTTGCAGTAGCCACAGCCACAGATGAATTAAAGAAACGGTTATAAAAGTTTCCTGGGGGAGGATTTTTACAATGGAAGAAACACAGGGGTGGAGGTCAAGTGGGTGCACCAAATTTCACCTGACATGTTGGTAGCACCCAGCTTACAGATAATAGCTTGCAAAATCGCCTTTCCTCCCCATTCACACCAGCTAAGCCTGCTATGATAAGAATCTTTTAATACTTTATGAAAGTTTCAGAACGTGATGGCTTGGGAGCAAAACTTTGCAGAGTTCTGAAATTAGCCACTATATATGGCCCCAATGTTAACATGATGCTGTAACATTGGAGGTTTGGGGGAAATTGGAATTCAAAGTTCTTCTTTCTCCAAATGAAAACTACTTAAGTTTAAACAATCAGCATCCTTACTATGTCCTCTGAGAAGCATTCACAGAATGGCAAATAGAAGTTCTGCTGAGAAAGAAAAACCAAGGAGAACAGTGGCCTTATATAGTATCATCCTGTAAATAAGAAATTCATGTTGATCTACAGTGATAGTGTTTCTCAAAGGTGTCTATACAGTAAGGAACCATACATTGGCTGTTTAGTCTCTGTTATGAGCAATTTTCATTTATCTGATGGATTTGTTTACTATCTTTTAAAGTCATTGCTGTTGAAATGTGTCATCAGTTTTTGTACATTTCAATCTACAATGAAATAAGATGTTTGCACATTATTTTTTCTAGCCCTTCCCCCCAACAAATGTAAATATATAAATTTCCACAAAACAAACATATGTGTACAAAAAGGCTGGCACAATTTATATAGGGATTAGAAATACAGAGTCATTTCATCTTTGATGATTCACAGATTTTTTTTCTTTAGCATTATCATGGCTATGCAGTATAAAGATTCCCAATCAAGAAACTTTTATATAAGGGGCTTTTTATGAAGTTATATAAACGCATAAGTTATCACCTCTTTCAAGAAGCCCATACCTTAAAATCTAATATGTTTCTTACTTTTATTCAGCATTTCTAGTGAGCTGTCATAATTTTATTTTTAAGATATGTGTGTAACTTTCTTTACTAAAAGTGACTTGGTCACTTAGAAGATGATCACATATTTGGACTGAGCTTCCCCTTCACATCCCACACACAATTAGTTATGTTGTGGAGATAATAAGAAGTACATTTGCTATAGGTCTCTACTCTCAAGCAAGTGAAAAATCGCATAAAAGCAGACGGTTTCCTTTTGGTTTTTTTTAGAGGAGGAAGAGATTATGACATATTCACTTAGTTATTAAGCTACATATTTATAATGACAACATGTAAAGAGGACTGTGGTAGCATAAGCTTTAGTACTTTGTAAAATAACCAAACAAAATTTGAAGGCTTGAAAGGGAGACAGATCCCATCTTCTACAAGAACAATCATGAGGTGCTATTTCTTTGTGCCTAAAATTCTTTTAATATGATGGGACAGGGAGAAAGATACTTTATAAAAATTATTTCTTGTAATATATCCTTTATTCGAAGGATAAGGAGTACTTAGTGTCATGGTATCACCAATGATTGGTAGATATCCTTGTGGAAGAATTAAGTGTTACTTTTCATTTAAAATACAAAAAGGAGATAAAATGAGATAGTACAAAAAGTGAGATAGTACATTGCAAAATTTCTGTTATATATTTGTTTGCAATAGAATGACAAGTTTCATAGAATATAGCTTTGTAGTTATGAACAAAAACTATGAAGAAATAATGATTTGGAGTCATTTTAATACACATTTAAATATGAACCAATTCTCAAAATACATATTTTATTATACATTTAAGTATTAACCAATCCTCAAAATAAACACCATTGTCAATAAAGTGTTGTTTGGGACTCTTTTCAGGTCTTTGTGGTCTCTAGAGAAAGAATTTTAAAAGATATGCAAAGTAAAGTGTAGAAGAAAGGTGACATTTATCAGCAAAAATGGTAGACACTCTCAGTGGATGATTTTGGCCAGTGGCTAAGTGGATATCTGGAGATCAGAACTCTCCCAAGGTGTCAGAAAGGAGAATGCAGAGACATGTTGTGTGCATTTATATTTTAGACACTTTTATTTTCTGTCTAATATCTGTAGGTACAGACAAGTTTCTTTAGATGCTTATTCTAGTCTCGGTGATTGAGAGGCCTATTTGGACTGACGCTGGTGGGAGGAGAAATACCATGTAAAGGCACTTACTATATAGTAGTCTTCTAAGGTTAAGGACTTCTACTCAGGCTTAGACTATGATCAACTTATGACATTCCTGACAGTTTAGAAGTCATGTGTCCTCTCCAGGACAGATGACCCAGATCCTGTGCCTCTGAGAAGCAGAGCCCTGAAGTTCCAGCCCTGTTTTTATAAGCTGTTGATTGTGAGGGAGGAGTACATCCTTAATGTCCTCAGACCTTCTATGTAAAAGTTCCTCTTCAATATTTGAGACTCTGAGATCATGTAGAAGGTTGAGACTAATAATAAGAATACCATATTTCTAATATTCTAACTATTATAATATTGTAAATCACCACATGTATATATCATTAATATGTATTGATGACCAATTATAAGTGAGTATATACCATGTGAGTCTTTCTGCCTCTGGGCTAACTTACTCAGTATGATTATTTCTAGTTCTAATCATTTGTCCACAAATGTCAGGATTTCCTTGTTTTTAATAGCTGAGTACTATTCCATAGTGTAAATGTACCACAGTTTCTTTATCCATTCTTCAACTGAGAGAAATTTAGGTTGTTTCCAGGTTCTGACTATTATGAATAAGGCTGCTATCAACGTGGTTGAGCATATGTCCTTGTGTGGTGGAGCATCTTCTGAGTACATTCCAAGGAGTGAAATAGCTGGGTCTTGAGGTAGCCCTATTGCCAGTTTTCTGAAAAAGCACCAGATAGATTTCCAAAGTGGTTGTACAAGTTTGCACTACCACCAGCAACGAAGGAGTGTTCCTCTTTTTCCACATCCTCACCTGCATGTGCTGTCACTTGAGTTTTTGCAAGGACAATACATGCAGTAAACATTGAACCCCTACTCAGTCTAGCAAATGGACAGAACACTCTCCACAGTTTTGTGGAGAGTGAGGACTGACTCTGACATGAACTCTGGTGCCTCATATTTGGCCACTTCCCCATGTTGGGGGCGCCTGGTGGCACTCATAGAAAGGATAATCAAATTACCAAGATGAGAATTGATAGATAGCCTACGATCATATAGTGGGGGAGGAGGTCCCCCTTGGCCATAGACCTAGGGGAGGGGATTAGAGTGAAAGCAGGAGGGAGGGAGGAATGGGTGGATAAGAGTGAGGGGAAAACAATTGAGATGTAATCTGAATAAATTAATTAAATAATAATAAAAAAGAAAACCTAAAAAATATATAATCAGAAGTGATTATCTTAATATATATACATAAATATGTCAATAATATATAGCCCCAAAATGATCATCACAAATATATACATAAATTATGATAATCATATGTATATAATATATACATATATATGATAATGGTCATTTCACATATATTTATTAGTGACATTGTGGTAATTACCATACCTTAATTTTAAAGTCACTTCAAATATGAGACAAGTAACACTTTAACAACCAGTATTTACACACCGATTCACCATTATTTCTCAGGTGGTTGGGTCCCACACTCAGGAAATGCATGAAGAGACAGTCACAGATTCAATCTTCGTCATATGCCTGAACATTATTTTATTTCACACAGTCAAGACAGGTTATCATTTTAGAATCAAACAGTCATACTTTCATAAATGCACACAGATTTGTAAACACTGCTGAAGACATCTGATATTCAAAGTTGTTACCCAGAAGTTTTAGCTATTATTGAATATGACTTGATTTTCTCAGATAAATGTTTGCATGGTTTTTTGATTGGTACATTTTTTTTCTTAAACTATTACCATAGTTGGTCAGTCTAAGGAATGTTTTCTTGATGTTACTTTAAGATTATTTTTCTTTTCTTATTTTTTTTGACAAATACGAATACCATTGTGATTGCTTATAAAGTTCAAGGGAGCAGTGTAGATGATCTGAACTACTACTGAGCTTACATTAAGTTCATATTATCAAATAAAACTTACGCCTCATTCATTAACTATAGATAATTAATACCTAAACCGTAGAATTGTTTCTCAAATAAGTTATTAAATGTTAATTGAATAAAAGTGTAGATGAGTGTATTGACCTAATCCAATCTGTATGTTATTTAGATTCTGCATCCTGTGCAAAATTGAGAAATCAATCTCAAGGATCTTATGTTTTTTTGTAAGTCATATTACTCTAATGCTTTCTAATCTTTATGAAGCTTTTCAAATAAAATGAAAAAAAAATAGATCCTGTCCACTTTTGTTAAAATATGGTTTATGTGTGTTCATACTACATGAGGTTGTCCATGCCCTAACATGACTAACAGAAGCTGATTATGTTTCTTCTGGAAGCAACTATCTCTGCAAATCCCATTATTGAGTTTTTGATGTATATACAAATATGCTTCCTACTGGGCAGCAGGCTTTCTAGACCTGTCTCTTTAGTTTGCCCACTTGATACTGTAGAATGTGAACCAATCAATTCTTACAATTTTTAAAAAATTTTTCTTTCCTGTGGATCACCCCTTGTGACTGTGTTGTATCTTATTTGTTCATCCTTCATATCTATAAAATTATTCATATTTGTCTTCAACTTTGGACTTATTTGTTTCCTGTCATTATTACAAGTATTTCAGTATTCATATTTGAAATGTTTTTATTTTCCTCAAAATGTTAGTTGTCTTTATCACTTGCTACTTTCATTTAGATGCTGAAATTCTGTTTTAAATATCTATACAAAGATTATATTTATAGGTATTAAAACTATATCGAAGTAATCTCTCACCAGCTTTTAATCTAAAAACTATAGCTACTACTCTTTCAATTTATATGTATTTCCTTAACTCTTTTAATTTCAAAATGTGTTCGTGAGAGATACTTAGAAAAAGAGCAGGATTTTTTTTTTGTTTTGTTTTTTTGTTTTTTGTTTTTTTTTTAGGGTTTTGGAAAAACTTACAGAGTATACAACAATCCTAAAAATAAACCTTAGAGTTACTGGGCTCTGTCTCTAAAGTAGATTAGAGATTTATGGAAACCATCATACTGTGTATGTGTCCCACATAAAATAGGTCCATGCCTGTTATACTTAAGGACTATAATAGTGTGAAATACCATCTATGTGCTAGTATAGGAAGCATATGGAAGCTTTTTTCCTGAAAATTTGATGTGAAATGCTCTACAAAAAATAAATTTGATGAAATTTAAAGTGCATTAGACTATTTCCTAGCAATTTCTTTAAGTAGTGTTACTTTGTACACAAATTCAACTCTTTGCAAAGAACCATGCCTTAGGTATTTGTTGCTTAATTCTTAGATATTTAAACTGTAATATAATTTTGTATCCACAATATAAAACTGCCAAATTTGTTGTTGTGTTTTATGAGGAATGTATATTCTCCCATTTGTCAGTTGAGTCAGTGGTGTAAGCTCTAACAAAGCCTTTATCATTGGTCTGTGTGGTGGAACCTTGTAGTCAAACTTTTCTCTCTTTCAATATTCTCTCCTGCTATCATCCGATCCAACAAAATTTGAATATTATATTATATTAAGATAAAATGGAAATATCTATCAAGGAAAAACAAATAAATACTTAACAATTTTTTTTCTAATTTCCCCCTAAAATATGTGTTTTTTACTGTTTGGAAACAATGAAAATCTGCTACAACTTTTGTGTTTATTATTGTGCCTATAAATATTGTCTCTGGGGTCAGAATGATTTTGTTGTTTCTGTGTGTGTCTTCTCAACACCATGGTTATCTTTTTTCCTTTCTTCTCTTTGTTTCTGTAGAACAATACATGAATGAAAAATCTCCTTGATTTGTTCGTTTGTTTCAGTTGAAATCTTTAAGTTTTGCAAGACTGTTTACATGAGATTTCTGCTCCAAAACTGTGACTCTTGTCATTTGCATAAACATAGACTATTGTATGTGAATTGAGGCTGTGCACATGCATGTGCATGTGTGCATGTGTGTGTGTATATGAGTGTTCAGTGTGCATTGCTATCATGGCATATATCTTTGTGGCTCTAACCTTGGCACTTGGGCATCTGGAAGGCTAAGGCATAGGATTGTAGGTTCTGTGTCAGCCTTAGCTTTTCTAGCAAAAGAAATAAGAGCAGAAGTTCTGTAGGCATATACAGGGGGAGGAGGTCCCCCTTAGTCACAGACATAGGGGAGGGGAGTAGGGGGAAAGCGGGAGGGAGGGAGGAATGGGAAGATACAAGGGATGGGCTAACAATTGAGATGTAATATGAATAAATTAATAAAATATTAAAAAACAAAAAAGAAATAAGAGCAGAATTCTGAAGTCTGGGTATATAGATTTCAGGTGCCACTTGTACCCACTTTTCTGTGTACTAGTTCCAAGAAAGCAATGGCCTCCTTTCATCTCAGTTTCTCCATTCATAACAAAGATAATAACAGTATCGACTTCACAGTATTATGAACAGAATTAAATGGCTTAATTTGTGAAAATATCTTGGAAGGAAGCCCAGCAATTAATAAGATCTCTATGTGTTCATTGGTTCATTATGGTTATATCATTACTGCTACTATAATATTTGTATATTAGCTTTAGAATCAATTGAGTAAAAATAATATAAAACAATGAACAGAATGAAAATTGTAATAATCATCTTATCAATTGCATTTGGTATTTAGTAGAAAATTAAATTTAGTGTGTAAATCACCAAACTGAAAATGAAAATAGTGCTTATGAAAACATTATAGAAAGATTACATACAGATTAAAAATAGTTTCATCCTATATTTAATAAAATAGAAATTGGACCTGACCAAGAGAGTTTATTTAATTTTTTGATATAGAACAGAATAAGAATATACTATAACTACTTTTACAACAAAATGTTACAGAATTATCTGTATTTTACTTGTTTTGTTATTAATTTCATTATTTTTTGCTTTAAATTAACTGTGCTCTATTGTGGTTTGAATGAGGAATGTCCCCCATAGACTTGTGTATTTCAACACTTGGTTGCCAGCTAATGGTGTTGTTTGGGGAGCTTATGGCACTTTTGGGCAGTGCAACATTGCTGGATAGAGTACATTGGTGGGTGCTAGTTTAGGAGGTTTAGAGATCACCTCTATATTCTTCTTATTCTCTCTTTCCTATAAGCAAATAAAATGTAATCCACTAATTCCCTGCTCCTGTCAGTATGTCATGCCTTTCTCAGTATTGTGGACAGCAGCCCTTGGGATCTTTTAGTCAAAATAAGTTCTTCCTCAACTTGCTTTTGGTCATTATTTTATCACAGTAACAGAGATATGGCCAATATATGCCCCCAAAGTTATCTATCTATCTATCTATCTATCTATCTATCTATCTATCTATCTATCTATATCTTCACACATATATGTATATATTCAATAGTTAATTTTACTGAAATATTTCCTTGTGGTAACTATTATAAATTTAAATAGCACATTTTGCCTTTTATAATTGGTTTTGCGTATTTAAGATAGTGTATTTTGAATCTATTTTCACTTTCTCACTTTTTTGAATTTTTATTACACAGTTTGAATTGTTACATATGTTTTTAATTTTTTTTTGCAACAATGAACATCTGTATACATACTTTCTGTTGCAGCAGGAAATTTTCAATATTTATGTGAGTCTCAAATTTCTGTGTTACTATTCTCACCAGTCAGATTTACCAAATGCCAAATCCTGGTATATATGTAACATCTCTTTTCCTCATGAAATATGGGCACAATATTAAAATAATAGGGGAGTAAACATTAATTTCTGTACTCCTTTTATTATCCATTATCATAAATTGTGGTCATAGTTAATTTGTTCATACATATGTACATAATTAAAAGGCTATTTTAATATATTAAGTGAATGAAGTGATAATAAAGACACATAAATAGATATTTGACTCATTGAAGAACTAAGACCAGCTCTTCTAAACAAATGTAGATCTTAGTTGATTTGTGAGTGTTATGCCTTTACTGCTTGCTTTGTCCTCCTACTGGCTTCATGGTTTAACTATTGAAGTATTCTATTGACACCTCTGCACAGTGTGAAAATTCCCCTAAAGATTATCAGTACTAGGATGTATCAACTACTGCCTGTCTCCTTCAAGTGGTCCCAGAATATTTGTCTTTTAGTTGATAAACTGAATTCCTCTGCATCTATTGTTATTGCAAATAAAATTTGACTGACTTTTCACCTCTTGCTTTATAAACTATCAAGAGAATTCGCTGTTCTTGAAAGACTTCTGGCCTGTAAGTCCCAGGGATTCTTCTGTTTCTAACCACCTAAGCCTCTCCTACTCTGGAGTTAGAGGAGCTCGCCATACTCAGACTGATGTATTTCTGAAGAATCAAAGTGCAGGCCTTCACACATACACAGAAGCACCACACCCACAAAGCCACCTATCTAGTACCTATGCCATCACTTTTTATTTATTTTCTATCTATAATTTATGTGGGAAATTATGATAAGTGTATGAGCATAATAAAATTAATGTTTTCGATTAATTAATTAAGAATAAATATAATAATGTATCTGTCCTCTTTGCAGTCAGGATAAGTGGCTTAGATATAATCCATAAAAACCCTCTAAAGGACCTAATTATACTATTTAGTTTTAAACTTCCTTTAAAGTGATTGGCTACTTTTTCTTTTATTGGCTTTTTATTCAAATTATTTGCTTCTTTATTTATCATCATTTTTGTTGCTATTGTGAATCTCGTGGATTCATTCTTATGTAACAGTGAGTATTTGAAATCTGTTCTAAGAACAGTTTTGTGCTTGCTTAATATTTAGGTACTGATTTTTTTTCTTACATTCGAAAACTGTACTAAGGCTCATTAAAGCACTCTGTATTAATCAGTCTTCTTATCTCAATGTTTTGTTTGCATTTCAGTCCAAGATCTTTGGGAATACAATTTAATACCATTGTTAATTGCCATTTTACAGGCAGATTATGAGAAACTGTACTTTTTATTCCTTCAGGTTTACGAAGAAATATAATTATAAATCATTAGGTATACATTCTGTTTAGTATCTCTAGCCTCCCAAGTCTCTTTTTCTTTTTTCTTGGCTATTAAAAATACCTAGCTACTGAGCACTTCAGTCTTGCAACGTGAATTACTTTTATTCACTATTTCAGGAATATTTCTTCAGAGTTTTCATTGTCTATTCTTCTGTCTTAGGTTTCCTCACAAACTTCTAATAATTTCCATTTTGTGATGTTGCATTTGTTCCATATATATATATATATATATATATATATATATATATATATATATATATATCATACCTTGAGCATTCAAAAAATCAACACCTTGATTTCCCTGTGTATCTCTAAGTATTTTCCTGGAATTTTGTGACTACTAGTTAGTGTCTCTTCTCTTCTTAGTTTAGATCTGTCTTTTGATTGCTGTACTATTTTAGGCATTAGAAAGAAATCCCTCAATTATTTATCTCTCTTGGCTCTCTCTCATAGTGCATTATTTTTCTGTTTCTTTGAAATTTCCTCTATGACAAATTCACCTTCAGTAGAAAATTTGTATGATAGGCGAGCTTTGTCAGAGACCTGTGTAAGTCTTTATGACTCACTTCACTTTTGCTTACAGAGGAGCACAACATCTTACCAGCATCCAATTATTTTTCTCAAATTTTTAATACTTTGTTATGATTATGTTCCCTGGTCAGTTTGGAAATAAGACTGAGCCTTTTGAATACATATAATAAGAAACAGCCAAAGATACTAGTATCAATATTTACATCCTGATTGTAGGCCCCTCCTTCGTCGCCTCCCAGTCCCACCTTCCCTTCCTTATCCCCGCCCCTCGCCTAGCTCCCCAGTCCCCAGAAATGAGGAGACCTCCCCCGTATCATCTGACATCAGTCTAAAAAGTCTCATCTGGTCTGCCTGCATTCTCTTCCTTTGATACTTGGCAAGACGGTCCTGGCAGGGGGAAGTGACCAATGTGTGGGTAACAGAGTTCATGCCAGAGGCAGCCCCAATTCCCCATATTATGGGACCCACAAGGAGACTGTGCTGCCTATCTATGACACCTGAGCAGAGGGTCTTGGTCTTCACCATGCATGGTCCTTGGTTGAAGCATCAGTCTCTGCAGCACACCTTGCCTCTCCCCACCCAGATTTATTGGCTCCATCGGTCTCCTTGTGGAGCTTCTGTCCCTTCCAGGTCCTTCTTTCCCCCAACTCTTCCATAAAACTCCCTGTGCTCTACCCCAAAGTTTGGCTGTGAGTTGCAGCATCTGCTTCAATCCTCTGCTGGGTGGAGTCCTTCAGAGGACCTCTATGGTAGGTTCCAATCCTGTTCCTTCTCTTCAACTGCTTCCAGCGTCTGTTCTATTTGCCCTTCTGAATAATAATTAAGCATTCTCCTTAGGGTTCTCCTTGTGATTTAGCTTCTTTAGGTCTGTGTATTCTAGTGTGGTTATCCTGTATTATTTGTTTAATGTCTGCATATAAGTGAGTAAGTATACCATGCATGTCTTTCAGGGACTGGGTTACCTCATTCAAGATGATCATTTCTAATTCCATCAATTTGCCTGCAAATTTCAAGATTTCCTTATTTTTAATAGCTAGTGCTTTCATAGTATAATTGCACCACAGTTTCCTTATCCATTTTTCAATTGGGGGATATCTTAGTTGTTCCTAGATTCTGGCTATTACAAATAAAGCTGTTATGAACATAGTTGAGCAAATGTCCTTGATGTGTGGTGGAGCATCTTTCAGGTATATGCCCAGGAGTGATATATCTCAGTCTTAGAGTAGAACTATTCCTAGATTTCTGAGAAAGTGCCAGATTGATTTCCAAATTTGTTGTACAGGTTTGCACTCCCACACCCCTTTCCCCACATCCTTCTAGCGTGTTCTATCACTTGAGTATCTTACCCATTCTGATGGTGGAAGGTGGAATCTCAGAGTTGTTTTCATTTGCATTTTCCTGTAAGTAGGGTGGATTCTTTTACTTAATATTTTTTCCAAAAACAAATGTAAAATAGCTCCTAAAAGCCAGCCAATCAGTACCCATAAGATTTCAAGATACATTGATATATCTTTCAATGTCTCAAAATAATTATTTTATTCACAGAAGTGCTTTTTCAAAACCTAGATATTGTATCTTTTTATGAGTTTCTTTCCAAGTGAAAAAATCTTCCTGAAAACACTGGGGTTAACTTGCCTAATGCTACAAAATACCAAATAAGCAACACTGATGTTTAGTTGAGTAAAATAATGACAATAAATCAATAGTAATTCAGACATTTTTACTGAAACTAGTATCATTGTAGTGGGCAAGTTAAAATGTTATATTGTCTTGTATATATTAGATATCTACACATATACATATACATACATATATTTGTATTTTTCCTTGAAATTCCTTTTTATAGATTTTTTCTAAATTTTTTTTCTGCAAGTTTTATTCATATATTAACTTCTTTTATTAATAAAGTGTTTGATTAATGTCTAGTTTCTAAATATTCCATGAGTGTGAACACTGACTAATTCTCCTTTGTGTATTAATTGCCAAATTGATATTAGAAGCTTTTCAGTAATGTATTAATTTAATGAATCCTGGCAGAACTATTGTCATTTGACAATTGCTGATGTGAGCACTGAAGATGTTACTTTAAGAAAGACATTTGTCCCAATAGGTGAGAGAAGCATGAGAGAATGGCAAAATAGAAGGATCCAGAGTGTCCTAGAAACCTACAAGAAGAACATTATGATGGGCAGATTTGGGCCCAGGGGTCCTGCTGACACTCTGGCACCAGTCAAAGACAATATGTGCAGTGAACTTCAAACCCCTACCCATATCTAGCCAATGGACAGGCCATTCTCCACAGTTGAGTGGAGAGTGGGGTCTGACTTTCACAGGAACTCTGGTGCCCCATATTTGACCATGTCCCCTTGATGGGGAGGCCTGGTGGCACTCAGAGGAAGGACAGCAGGTTACCAAGAAGAGACTTGATACCCTATGAGCATATACAGGGGGAGGAAATCCCCCTCAGGAACAGTCATAGGGGAGGGAAATAAGGGGAAAATGGGAGGGAGGGAGGAATGGGAGGATACAAGGGATGGGATAACAATTGAGATGTAATATGAATAAATTAATAAAATACAAAAAAGAAGGACATTTGTAAGTTATTCGTAGATTAAATATGTAATATGCTGATTATGGGTTAGTATGCATGGCTATAAATAAGAGACTATCTTGTTTTATTAGATGTCCTCTGAGAAGTGAACATAAGCACTATCTCTCTCATGTGTGTGGACTCTAACCTATACCACTTAAAGTATATTTGTAAATATATACACATGTGTATATAGTATAATATATACAAAGGAAAATAGGATAAGTGAATACTGGGTGATTCTTACTGTTCTTCTGCTTCAAATAAAATAATCCCATGAATAGGAAGTACTAAAATGATACAATAAGAAGAAATATTTGCAGATATTGCTGATCTTCCCTGTAGTTTCAAAATGAGGTACCTAAATCCAGCTTATCCAAACTATTCATAATCTGTCTAAACATTAGCAAGTCAGCCTGAAATCATATCTTATTTTATATCTGCAAATATTTCTTATTAAGTCACTTATGTCCTTTCCCTTAATAAGATGTTCCCAACAAGCAAATAGAAATTTCTCTCAGCAAGTCAAAATTTCTGATCTATATTCTTAAATCTCTGTGTAAACTTATGCATGTCTCATGAACATGTATTTATTCAATTAAATTTGAAAATTAAGACAATTGCGAATTATTTTTATTTATTTTTCTAAACAATTGACATCCTTTCCAATATGCATATGGATTTTTCAATTTTTTAGTGTGTTTGTGTCTAGATGTTTGTGTTTATAAAATAAAATATTAGGATAAATGTATGTTGTCTAACTCGTAACATGATTTCATTCAAATTAACAGTGTGCACATTTTAAATTTCACTAATAGTTTTCACTAAAGCTTTGTGTTCCATTGTTTGCTGACACAAGTACCTAGCTTCATGTTCTATTTTTCTCAGATTTATGAACAGTATTGTGAATTGCCTTGTACCGGAGTATAAACACTCACATAAATACACACACACACACACACACACACACACACACTGACGTATATATTTCTTAAAAATGTAACCCTAATAGTAAAATTTCAACTTCAAATGATGTGCACCTTTTTGAAGATTTCACAAAGAATTACTTAATTATATTTTTTCTAAACAGTCACAAGTATGTATACAGTAGCATTAGAGGAATTTTGTTGTCTATATCCCAATAATGTAATATAGAAGAGGTACAAAGAATCAGGCCCCTCTGAGAAACCTTTCCAGGGGATGAAATGTTACATTATTAAAGATAGGAAAGTTTCAATTCCCTTTCTACTTTCAGGCTTAGAAGTATCCGTAGTCCGCACCATTGTAAAATCTAAATTTTAAATAAAATGTTCTGATTGCACTAACAAAGAATCAAATATTTTACATTTAAACATTACTATAAATCACCTTTTTTTTTTTCCTCTCTATGAACCAAAACTGAATAGCCCATGGGCCATTTACATTTATCCCTTTGATTAACATCAGCCGTGTCCTTTGTGACATATTTACAGTGGAGGGGATACACATCCTTTCCTAACCTCAAGAAGTTGATCATATGTCAAGGATTATTTCATTGTCTTTGTGTCATAAATGTCTTTTAGTGTTTATAATACATTTATAATTCAGCATTTAAGATGTGAGATCTTATATGACATGATACAATCTTTTTTAGTCTTGGTTTCCATATGCCTATGACCAAGCCTTTAGGATGTGGTCTGATTTCTAGATGTGGCGTGATTTCTAAACACTGCTAGGGTTTGGTGAAAAAAAAAAAAAAAACAACAACAACAAAGTTAGCTGATTTTACCAAATATTCTCACAGCACTGTAAGTGATAGACAATTATTGCTAATCCTGTTATTAAAATTAAATAAATGTTGACCTATAGTGTCTTCTAAGTCATAAAATTCTAAATGAATAAATCTCACATTTACTAAAAATATTTCTGGTGCTTAATCTTTGTGGCTATATCACATAGCAGAGTGAGGGCCTGTAGTTGATTATCAATAAATGCTTGCTTAATGAATGAGATTTTCCAATGTAGTAGCAAAACATAATTTTAAACATGTCTGTGCTCACTCCAAGTATGCTATTATGGTGTCATCTAAATCTATGCACACAAAAATAACACAGGCTGAAATATAGTTAATATTCAACTTAAATTTATGTCTCTATTGGCCACCACAGTGATCTACTTTATAATAAAATAGTCCACAAAGTTAAGTATTAATTATGTCACTCCTAATTGCATTTCAGAATATATTTATCATATATTTCACATCCATGACTTTTTAGAATTTAGTATGGTGGAAAAATTAGGAGTGTATATACATAATAAAGTGTAATGAGGTTTAAGAAAAAAATAACTTATACACTGAAGAAAGATCAAATATTTTTCAATGTGTGAGTTTTTTCTCTTCAAATAACCCTGAAAATATGAAATACATAGTTTTTGACCCAGTTCCTCAAAACAAGAGAGGACTTCAATTTATTTTATTTAATTTGAATTCATGTTATTATAACATGTTGGATTTGTATATGGTACAATTTTAATTCAGAATGAAATAATGGCATCATATGTATAACTTCGCAAAGAGAGTTTTAGAAAGAATTTTTGTTTTGTTTAGACCCAAGTAAATTTGCTTTTTTTGTTTGTTTGTTTTTGCTTTTCAAGACAGGGTTTCTCTGTGTAGCCTTGGTTGTCCTGGACTCACTTTGTAGACTAGGCTGGCCTTGAACTCATAGCAATCTGCTTGCCTCTGCCTCCTGAATACTGAGATTAAAGGCGTGTGTCACCACACCTGGCCTGACCCAAGTATATTCACATATCTTTCTGGAACACCCAGCTTTAAAAAAAATTTTTAAAAGCACTATATTTTACATATAGATTAGAATGATAAAATTTATCATGTTATAATAGTATATTAGTCAGCTTTCTTCTCATTTTAAAAAGCACCTGAGATAACAATCATATAAAGATGCAAATTTGTAAACACTCTTAGTTTCAGGAGCTCTATCCTTGGTTGGTTGGCCTCATCATCTTTGAGCCTGTGATGAGATAGCATATCACTGCCAAAAAAATATGTAACTCTATAAGCTGCTCACTTTGGCTTAGCCAGTAATCAAAGTGAAAAGGAGTGTCCAGGATCCCGATATTATCTTCAAGGACACAGCCTTATTCTTTCACTTTCTTCCCAAAGTTTACACCTCTCACTAGCACCATGGAAAGGAGGAAGCCTTTAACACATGGGATTTCAAAGAGCACTAACACATGCTCCATAGCCACACTTTCTAAAGAAAATAACTGTCTCTAATTTACAAGTTTGATCAACAAGTTTCTTTGCAATTGTATTTGAGACAGAAGCCTCCAAGCGACCTACATTTTTCAATTTCACAATATTATTAAAGAGAATTCTGAAGACCTATAGTGGAAATTAATTATTTACACCCAGCTAAGATCTAGAGTCCCTAAATCATTTTTTATGTTTTTTTTTAAAAATTCTTTATTCACTTTATATACCTATCATAATGTCCCCTCCCTCTTCTCCTCCTGGTCCTATACTCCCTCCCTTTTCCCCACTACTCACTGCAGTCTTCACAAAAGGAGAGTCCCCCCCCCCCAACTCACCCCAGTACATCAAGTTATATCAGGACTGAGCACATCCTCTTAACCTGTGCCCTGGAGAGGTAGCCCCACCAGGCAGTAGTGAACCAAAAGCAGGCAATCCGCGCTCTCCTTGCTAGTGGTCCCATATGAAACCTGAGCTTCTCATTGGCTACATCTGTGTAGGGGGCCTAGGTTCTGTCCATGCGTGGTCCTTGTTTGATGTTTCAGTTTCCACAAGTCCCTCTGGCCCCGGTTAGTTGGCTCTGTTGGTCTTCTAATAGAGCTCCTGTCCCCTTCAGGTGCTTCCATCCTTCCCCCCACACCTTTTCACAAGACTCCATACGCCTTGCACAATGTTTGACTGTGAGTCTCAGCATCTGTTTTTGATGTGCTGCCAGATGGAGCTTCTCAGAGGACAACTCTGCTAGGCTCCAGTCTGCAAGCATAGCTAAGTATCTTTAATAGTGGCAGGACTTGGCTTTTCACTAACATGAAGTGAAATATCCTACTACCTCAGGGGAATATAATAGGAAGTGCTGATGAGTGTCAGCAGCATCCATCAGTTTAACTTTGATAACCCAAAGTATATAGCTCACTAGGCTGTTGTTCTCTAATCTCTAATAGTGATATGGTACAAATTCTCAATTACTCAGGTAGGGTTCTTTTGGTCTCGTTTCACGTCTGAGAATTTCCAGTCCTTGCATTTATTGATAGAGTTGATTTATTTCATACAATAGAGTAAGTGCCCACCTATCTGGTTTTTATAATTTTTTGGTTGCTTAACTATGTATCTGGATCATGTGCCCATTATATCATAAACTGGAATCACAGTATCAGAGTTTCTGACATGTCTAACCTGCAAGTGGCAGAGGAGAGGCAAGGATAGTTATGAATGTGGGTCCCTCATAAATCAGAAACTTACTTAAAACATGATGAAAATTATTTGTGGTAGTCTGTAAATCAGCTGAACTACACTCAAGCATCAGTTGTATAGATGGGAACTTTGTCCTGTCACAATGTCAATAGGTTGGTCACTCCCATGAGAGAACTTATTTGATTCCATGAATACTATTTAGACTTTGATATGGTTCTATAGAAATATAAGGTAAAATGGTTAAATACGGTCTTCAAATACCTCAGAGACATACAGAATATGGCATTTAAAATGTTTTTATTATTTTAAAGATTTATTCACAATGAGACAGGTTAACTCCTGGGAATACCCAGCCTACCTCAAAGAAGATGATGAACATCAAAGAATCTCCTTATTAAGATGGCTTCAAACCGGCCACTGGGGAAAATATCCTCATTTCTGCTACAGACAGAATTCTGCCTAGAAAAGGGCAAGACTGGATGCAGGCTGAGTTGACAGCCAAACTCTGCCAAGACAGGGTAAGCAAGTCCTCAATAATTCCTGCCTCACAAATATGTCTATCAGATATATTGGGCCAGAAGGCTGAAGATGATGTTCTAATGTTAGAGAGAGTTTTGTGTGACTGCTCAGGTAGCAAACTGTCTCTCTCATCTTTTCATTTCGGAAGCTGCTAACCTGCATCCCCTCTATACTCTGGTAATTAATTTTATTTTTTCTCAAGTCTCTGATGGGGTCGAAGACCAGATAGTTTAGTTTTACAATTAAGTTAGTTGTTTAGGAGTTAAGATGTTTTTAGATCTAGATAGATGTTTTAAGTTGATAGTGATGAGATCTGATAGATATTGATTTGTGTTCAGAATTTTAGACTCACCAAGATAGAAAAGATGTTTTCTTCAAGGCTGTCAAATACAAATAGCCAAAACACTAAGAATGTAACATTTACATAATTCCTGATTCTTTCTTGGTTCTTTTTGTTATTGGTAGTTTATTGTATATATGTGTAATGATATAAATGTTTATGTAAAAAATAAAATAAATAAATAAATAATAAAGTTCATATTTTAAAAAGATTTTGCAGAATTCTTATTTCAATTTAATTGCTTTAGAAAACTACATCATATAAGTACACCAAAAAATAGTCATCTACTGTCATGAGAAGATAAATTTAGTAGGTAAGGAAAGAACTTCCAGAATTCCATGGTAGTATCATAGAGACACAGCCATTTTCACTGTGGCATGTGTGAGGAAGAGATCATAATGAGAAGGGAAATGGCACATTAACCAGTTGTAAAAGCAAAGATTAAGAGCCAAGCTACTTATATCAGGATCCATAATATACTAAACAAGTAACAGTCTTTGAAACAGATCTTTCATGAATTCTGAAACACATTTCTTTGTTTTGTCATATTAATTAAAATAACTGTAAGAAAATAAGACAATAGCTTACTAATTTTTCAAGTATGATTACAATCAATATATAATGTTTGAAAATGAAGTATAAAGGACTAATTTAGGAGAAGAAAAAGTAAAGGAAAAATTTTTTTTAAAGCTTTCAAAAAACTGCTGCTGGATGTTTCCCTACATTACTCAGTCTTACAAATAAACATAATTCAACATTTACATCCCAAGATAATGTTTTATCAAAATATGGACCTGTCAGATTCTCACTCACATCAATAAATTAGTGAGATGATCACCGACAATGCCTGCATCCTTCTGGGTGTATATGACTCTTTCTTCCAAGAACTGGTATCACTGCATTTCCTTTCCTTTGATCTGGCATCATAATTTGTTTTAATGAGCAGAAATGGTAGAAATGAGTTGTATCAATTATTATCCCAAAAGAGGTCACGCAGTTCCTATTTTTGTCTCTGTGAATCTAGTTTCCAATCTGAAAATAAGATTTATTAAGTCAATGGAGAAGGAGAGAATGCACCCGGACTAATGAGAGAAAATAGTCACACCAGCTTAGAGTCTGTCTGGGAAGTATAATGTCATTTTTCTTGGACCTACTGGGACAATTTTGAAAGGAGTTATGTAAGATGATACTTTGTGAATCTAAAGATGTCAAATACATGCGTCAAATTTTGAAAAGTGTGTTTATGTTAATAATCAGATTTTGGAATGCTTTGTTCCCTAGCATGACATAATGAAAGTCAACTATTTAGTCATTTTAAAAAACTAAATTGCTACAGAATATTTCAGTGTCCTCTTCAGTAAATTTTAGATACCCTAATTTTCACACCAATGGACAGAAATCAAAAGTCATATGGAACAAACCTCTCTATAAAAGAATATGTAGTTAAATTTCAACTTCTTTTTAAATTAACTTTTAAATATTAATTTTTTGTTTTATGTTTGAAAAAGAGATTTTCTATGTCGTCTTGGCTGAACTGGAACTTCCGATGTAGATCAGGCTGGTCTCAAACTTACAGTGATCTGCCTGGCTCTGCCTACTGAATGCTGGTATTAAATGTAATAGTCACCACACCTGGCTTAACTTAGAATTCTTTAAAAATAAACTTCTAAATCAGATCAAGAAAATAAGCAGGAAATTTTATGTGGAATCATTTCCATTTCAATGGATATGATGTGTGAAGAGTTATTAAGACTGTTAACACAAACCTACATGTAAGACCTATGTGATGATTTTGGCCTTTGGGGGAAAAAATAAAAAGTAGAGCAAAGCAGGCTCACAGATGCCTATATAGTCAAAGGCAAGAATAAAAATGATTCCCTTCATTCTTGAAAGCCTTTAAGAATTCCTGAAGTGATTTATTTTCAGTACACTGTGTACTTGAGTGTTATTCTTATGTCTGATTATAAATATTGTTGTTAAAGCCTATCCAATGAAAATCCTACTTCCCTTCATATATTTTCAGTGCAATTGAAATTAGTCAAACAATTTAGGCATACAAATGTAAGTAAGTAAGTAAACAAATAAATAAATGAACATATTTATATACATATATTATACAACTGTAGCTATATAGATATATGTGTAGCTTGGTAAGAATGCATGCTACCACATAAGTATTTTTCTATACTGCAATAATTTTGATTTATTGAAATGAATTCTTTAAGTCAATAATTATAATCAATATTTTTCTTAAAGTTTTGAATTTCTTGGACACTATGACATGATTCTCCAGAGATGAAGAGTCACTCACTACTGACATATATTTGGAGGTTTGTTAAGCTGACTTGACATACATGATTACATGGCCTGAGAATTCCAGAATGTTCTGTCAGCTGGAGACCAGGCCCCAACTTATGTTTTGAAGTTTTCAGAAACAGTTAGCCTATGGCATAACTTAAATTCCAAAGGAAAGACAGGGCAGAAGCAGGAAGTTAGGCAAGAAGAGTACACATTCTTATTTTGTATCTTATTCTATTTAGAATTTCTTTTATATTTTTAATTTATTAAAATTTATTCACACATTACATCCCAATTGTTACCACCATGCACTCTCTTATCTTCCGTAGATTTAATTATTCTTAATGTCATTACCGAGGGTGGTCTATTCTAGTTTAAATGGTTAACTCGCTCTAAAAAATCCAATATATTTTATATAAAATGACTTTCAATAACATTAGTAGATAGGAAAACTGATTGGACCACATTTAAAAACAGATCTTTGTAGCACAAAGTCAGAAAGATTTATATAATAGGTCATATTGTTTTCACTTAGAATTTTAGAGTGCCCATTTTCCTAAAAGCTCTGCTATTCACTGGAGAACTAAATTTTAAATTAATTTAACTCAATATAGCTTGTGACATAATGACATATTGACTCAGCAAATTGAAGAACACTAATTTGCAGTTGTCATTTGGCCAATGTTAAAATTGACACTTTTTATTTTGGGTATTTTGAAAAGGCACTAAGACAACCTTCCCTGTTTAAAATTAAATTGGTCTTTAAATGTGTCATTAATCATATTTTAGCCTGAAAAAGATCAAAACAATTTTGGCCTAGAAGTTCAATGTTTCCAGGGTGATGAAAGTGAACAGTTTAGAAATCTTTGACCACGCTCCAGATATGTTGGCTAATTTCTGAAGATGTTTGGTCTGATACCTTGTGGCTTTCACACCAGGAGTTAATATGAGTAATTAGCATTGTTTTAGAGTGCTGGCCCCAAAGACAGATACTTATCAGATCTGGGGCCCAGTGAGAAAAGAATCACATGAGTTAGCTGTACAGTGAATTGAGTTGCAGAGTCTGCTGCAAGAAATTAGATAAAATTTACATCAAGAGATCCAAAATCAGGTCACTCAAAGTTACTTAAGGATGTAGGTTGACCTCCCAATATCTGGAGAATTTAGGCATGTGATATACAGTTGTAATAAGTATAATTATCACTAATATCCGGCATGTCTGTATAATATACAGAAAACTACTCTGGGCATAAGTATCTCTTAGTACTTATATTTATTTCATAAATTTATAGCTAATTATTTTTAATCAGATTTAAGGTAGAAAGATTCTTACAACAACTCTGAGTAATTACATAATATATAGAGAGCTATTGATCCTGATATTAACATCATTGATATAAATTTAAAATTATACATAGTAACTCACTCTGTTTCCATATATTTAGTGTAAAAAGCACTTGTATTGAAAAGCTGGGCAAGCCTTGGCTGATTAGATTTCGCAGAGTCTGCAGTGTTAAATCTGAAGGAAATGATGGATGTTAGACATACAGGTATACATTGCATGATGATTAAGTTTCATTGATAATTTGAGAGGAATCAAATCATAATGGAAGCACAGCATTGGACATTTCTATGAGGGTCTCCGCAAAGGAGCCACCTGAACAGGGAAATCCTTAGCTAAAAGCAAGTACCCTGAAAGGAATACAAAAGAAAAGACAAAACATATGCCAGTGTTCATGTCATTTTGCCTCTTTAATGCAGACATAATGTGACCAGCTTCTTCTCTTTCCTGCCATACTGCCTTCTTCCCACCATGATGGATTATGCACTCAAACACTGAATCACAATACATCACACCCTTCCTTCCTTCTTTCCTTCCTTTCTTCCCTCCTTCCTTCCTTCCCACCTTTATTCTTTCCTACCTACCTTCCTTCCCTCCTTCTTTCCTTCCTTCCTGCTTTCTTTTCCTTTCTTCCTTTCTTTTCTTTTTCAGGTACTTTATTAACACAACAAGAAAAGTAACTACTACAACCTGAAAATTATATATGAATTCTCTAATGTACAAAGTTTTGAAATGCTTAAAAGAAATAATGCCTGAAAAATGTGAAAGTGACACGTGAGATGTAAATATTTAAAATATTTCTTCAGCCTCTCCTTATGCATATTCTTTCTACTCTAAGAAGAAAACAAAAATTTCAACTTTAAAATAGCACCCAACATGCTTAAAATAATTTTAATGATGTCTGTTATCTTGGGGCCTTATTGACATTTGATAATCTCTGACCACAAAGAACAGAGTAATGTTATTGGCAAATATGAGAATTTTCTCTCTTATCATTTCTTTGCATATATATGTGCTCTATGTGTGTGTCATCTTGTGTACGTGTGTGTGCGGAATTATGTGTGCCCAGGCACATATGGGCAGAGCTCATAGAAAGACCTCAGGTTCACTTCTCTATCCCACTCAATTTTATTTGTTTGAGCAGGGTTTCTGGCTTCTCTTGAAGCTTACCATCCTCTTTAACTAACCACTAGACTGGCTGCCCAGTACTCTCCATTATTTCTCCTGCCTCAACCTCCACAGTAGTAGCTAATATGTGTTCATAGAGATGATTTGCTTTCATGTGGGTTCTGGGACTATGAACTCAGTTCCTTTTGACTCAGCGACACGAATTCCCACCTGCTGAGATATCTCTCCAGCCTCAAATAAACTTCTTATTACTAGAATTTTAATATTAATTGTGGACATATGGATTGATTCTCCAATTTTAAGAGAAGAACACCATTTGTATCAGAAACTGCAGTATATTTGACATTAGATTTTCATCTGATTGGCACCAAAATCCTGAATCCTAAAGAAACAGGTACTTTCAAAGAAAACACAGCAAGGACGCACATAGATATCCAAAGCCAGTCCTATTGATTCTGACTTCCTTACTCACTCTCAGAGCAAAAGGATTCCTTTTGTGAAATGCCTACAAATTTTTGGAATAAAATAGTGTATTATTCTGATGATAGCCCATTATCCTTTATTATTAATTTTATTATCTAAAACATATGAAAGGAAAAATAAACACAATTGTACTTTTATTAAGTTTTCTATTGGACAATTTTAAATCATCTAAAAACTCATGGAAGTAAGACATTGTCTACCATAGTTTTCTAATTCCAGTTTGAAATTAAGTTTATCTTGTGGCAATAAGTTTTAATTCTCAGTAGAGCAACTGGTTTTTCTCTAGTTGCTGATTTTTAAGAAGGGTATAGCTATTTTAGTCTGTATTCACACATATTCTTATATAGAACACATGGTTTGTTTTACATTATTTCTTTTTAACAAATTGGAAAATAACTGCTTATATGGCTGAAAAGGGTTTTATTATATTTTTAGCAATTTTTTATTTTTTATTTTTAGTAGTTTTTATGATGCTTTTCTATTAGCTAACTGGACAACATACATGTGCAGGGCCTTGAGCATCTCTCTCTATTACTATGCTCAGCTAATTGACTTGAGGCAGGTTCTCTAACTGAACTATGGCTTAGCTATCTCTACCAGGCTCATTGAATATCAAGCTTTTGGAATCAACCTGCTTCTGCTCCCCAGTACTAGGGTTATATGCATATGCCAGCATTTTTGGTTTATATGTAGTTTTCAGAAATTCTAACTCAATTTTTCATGCTTGGGGGACTAGCATTCCTACCCATTAAAGCTATCTCCTCAGCCTCCATGAGTATGTGTATGTGTGTGCATTTTTGTGTTAATACAATATAATACAATATATAAGCTTTTGACGATTGCAATATTAACAAATCTATAGTGGCTTACTCTGTTTTATTACTTATTATAATTTATAGTTATTTAATTATTGTTGTAAGTTTTCTTCAAACAGGTCTTAATTGCCATGGCTTCTCTAGTAGACAGGCTCTACACGGTGTATAGATGGTGTTTCAAAATCATAATCTCATGTTGGAGGATTTACTTATCAATTTCCATGACATGTTTGATCATGTCATCTGTATATTCCATGACTTATTGTTAAGAAAAGGGCTGTTTTTATCTCTAAACAACTCTTATTAAAATAACTAGAGGAGCCATTTTTAGGGTATAATGTCAGAAAAAAAAGACAGAATTTCTTTTTTTATTTAAGATAAAAAATATTCATTCTTGTTAAAAGATTGACTTTAAAAAACACCTGCACCAGATGACAGAAGAACATGTGCTCACCTCTGCTTTCCATTAAGGAAGTCACTTAAAGCAGATGTGCTATCACGGGAAGAGTAGACACTTCTTCGATCTTTGTCACAAAGCAAAAATTGTTTCTTGATTTAGGAGCCCATAAATGTGTAGGGAGGAATGAGTGGCTCCAGGAAATGCATGTATATGGACTATGTATATATTCTAACTTTTGAATACTTTGAAAATAGTCACTTGCAAAGAAGGAAAATTTTAGCAAATATATTTTATAGGCGAATACTGCAGAAAAAGTGTCCTTTTCATGTGTTCATTAAGCTTTCCCCCTAATAGTCAGACATCCTGAAATTTTCTCTTCATCTACTACCCTAAGTTCCCACTTCTGGAAAAAGTGACCCACAGGTTTGACAGTAGGCTGATGAGTTGACCAGAATGGCAAGTGCTTTGTGATATAAATTCATTCAAGTTGACCAAGTCCTGAATACATCCTATGTGCTGCATGGTTTATTCTGGAAATTATCTGGACATCTTAGTGTGGTCAGAACTTGCTTTCTTATCTTGATTTCTTGTAAGGGAATATGGTGTACAATTTTCAGCTATGTATTCAGATAGTCATACTGTCTGACTTGTAAAATTTGTTCAGGAAATGTCAGTTTGCAATATTCCTAAAACTATAAATAAAAGGATATACATGTTATAGACACACTGCTAATACCAAAAGAATAGCTATCACTTTATATAGTTGTACACACATATTCCTAAATATTTAAACATACTAGCAAATTCAGTCACAACCAAATCCCTCAGAGACATGTCTCCTTCTCTTCTATTTGTTTATTATAATTTATTATTATTATTAATTATTATTATTCCATTTTTTTTAACAAGAAAGATAAAGTGTAGATTTAGATGAGTGAGGAAGTGGGGGATAATCTGGAATGAGTTGGGGGAGTAGAAGTCATAATAAGAATGTAGTGTATGAAAAAAAGTACTTTCAACAAAAGATGAGTGAGAGGGAGAGAGCTTTCACATAAATAAAATGGAATGCAGAGGGGTGCAGTACTCAAAGCCAGAAATAGTCATTAGGTAAGAGAGCCGTAGTATCCAGGTCACTGCCCTTAGTCAACAGGCTTGCCCACCACAGTCTACATTCCAAAACTGGCTGCCAATGCACTTCAACATTTCCCCAGTGGTGAGAGCACAGTAGGAAGTATATATATGTCCCATCACAGGAGCAATGTGCAGCATCTGTCCTCTCCTGCAGAAACTGCTGGTGTTAAGTGGTTTCGTTTCAGCACCATCTTTCCCCATACCTCTCTTGATATCCTATCGATTTTGAAGCCAGGTTTCCAACCGATACTATGATTAAAAACACAAAACAAATTAATGCAATGGTAGCCAATGCAAAAAAGCCAGTGCACAAGACATGAGGCTAAGAAACCACATTTCAAGCTTGAGAATATTCCATATCAAGCAAAAGGCTAAATGTCATGAATACGAGGAGCTATTTAGGTATTTTGAAAATTCTGTATTAGTAAAATATGTGGTATTTTATACATGTGTAAAATATACTGTATAAAAGATACATATATGTTTGGGTTTTTGTTTGTTTGTTTGTTTGTATTTTTGGTTTTCTGAGACAGGGTTTCTCTATGTAGTCTTAACTGTCCTGAACTTGCTTTGTAGACCCAGGCTGATCTCAAACTCACAGCGATCCCCCTGCCTATGCCTCCGGAGTACTGGGATTAAAGGCATGCACCACCATGGCCAGCTCATGTATCTTTGAAACATCTAAGTTTTCGGAAAATAATTGGTTTAATTAAATACATAATATATAAAACAGTTACATAGTTTTTGTTTGAGTATGATATTCACAAATTTTAGTTAGACCCTAAGTTAGCCAGAAAGAACATAAAAACCTCATAATCTTATCTTTTGGCCTCCCAGGGAAAATGGTATTTGAACTTTTAAGAGTCA
This sequence comes from Acomys russatus, assembly GCF_903995435.1. Classification (NCBI taxonomy): domain Eukaryota; kingdom Metazoa; phylum Chordata; class Mammalia; order Rodentia; family Muridae; genus Acomys; species Acomys russatus. Next base: position 32,576,063 of record NC_067149.1, read on the forward strand.
GAATTCTAACTCAAAGGCTCCTAACACAATGGGGAAGATAGACATTTATGTTTACAATAAGCTATTGTGTGTGAGCCAAATATGGAAGGGGCATACAGAGCTGAGGTAGGGAATTGTACTAAACAGATAATCTACCTTGTAACACCATAGGCAGAACTGGAGGTCATTTTTTAAATGAAATAAACAAAATAGAGAGAGAAAACTTCTCACTGATCATAGATGCAAAGCTCTAAATCCATCATATAGCTGTCAGAGGTAGGAGGATCAGATGTTCAAGATCATCCTCAGCAGCATAGTGAGATGAAGGCCAGTCTGGGGTATACCAGAATTTGTACCAAAAATAAAGACATATTTCAGGCAAGAGAGAAGAAGAACATTGGCACAAAAAGGATAATGTGAAGCAATATGATGACTTTAATGTTTAAACAAGCCATGGACTTTTAGAATAATAAACAATGAATCAAATTACTTTGGGTTAACTGGTAACCACACTCATTCACAAATATTGATATTCAAATTAGCTTCATCTTCCAGAAAAAGCTCTGAACTTGTATATATTCCTTCTGAATAAATGAAAGCTATGTGTATATTTTGCCAGAATCATAACTTATTCAGTTTATGGTCTATTTATTGGTTTGGAAGAGAAGTAAATATGAAATTATCATATGAAAAATGTGAGCTTTGGAATAATTAATGTAGTAAAATAGATTGCTCAATATGTGAACAAATTCATTGTAAATTCTAGGAAAAGGGCTTGATTTCTAAAGAAAGATAAAAACATCTAAAACAACAAACTATTAAATTAAGCTGTAAAAACAAACATTTTACTAAAGTAGTATTAAAATTCAGTGGCTCTCCATGAAATGTAGCATTTGTGTTGTATTGTCTGCTGGGGGAAATGACTTACATTGTTAGATTCTTGTGGAAACTACTTTGAATCTTTCAGGTAACCATGGACAACATTTTGGTAATAAAGGGTAGTTGCTGTTGAGTTGAAAACGGTAGCATGTTTCATGAATATATATATAACTCATGAATAATTACATTGGCATCCTATCACCCATTGCAACTTAAATTCTTCTATCTGCTCATCAGGCCATTAAAATCTAAGAATTCTTTCCATGATCATTATATATATATATATATATATATATATATATATATATATATATATATATATATATATATATCCACCTTGTCCCAATTACTATATGATTCAAAATATAAGATGATAGATGTTTGAGTAATTAAAGACATCTTTAGTTAGTAAGTGGCTGCAGTAAAGATAGCCAAAAATAGTAAATGGCCTAAGTGGCCATGGACTGACAAATGAGTGGAGTAGTGATGTACATATATTACCCAGATTGGACTACAACAATAAAGGTGATTTTTAAACTTCTTGTCATTCACAACAGCATAGACAGCATTGGAAATAATTTTGATAAACGAGAAAAGTAAAATACAAAGACAAGTTCATTATGATCTCTCTAATACCTGAGATTTAAACATGTTGAGCACAGCTGGAGATTATCAGACCTTGGGATGAACAAATCAAGGGGAAAGATGGGAAGATGGTTGAATAACAGCTATTGAGTTACAGTTACACAGGACAAGCAACTTCTTCTGTTCTATTACCCAACAAAATGACTGCTGGCAATAGCAACATTGTATACATATATAACATATATGTATATATACACCACAAGATTATTATTATGAAGATTCAACCAATGGAAATGATAAACATTGGAGAAGACATATATTTTAACCCTAGTTTGATTATTGAAGAAAATATAAACATTTTGAAGTATCTCCTGGTGCCACAAAAAATATGTCCAATTTTCTTGTACAATTAAAACATTAAAGACATCCAATTAGTAATCCAATAACTGCAGCTTAGATCACCATTGGCTTGTTTTATTTATTCTATGCACAAAGCTTTGGATATATACTATGCTGTCTCTACATGCAGCCTAAGAGTAGAGAGAAATATTGAAGTAATGACATGAAGAATTACCTCACCCTTTCTCCATTAACAACTGTATTCTTCAGTTTCCACTTTATACATGTTAGGCTCTATGTGAAATTGTATGCACACAAACTTAATACCTTGTTTTCTGCCTCAGGGAACCGATCATAGGTCAGTAGAAACAGAAGACTAGAGTAGTAGAATTTACCGGTAGTGTCAGATTCTTCACCACATAAAACAAGAGGTCTACTTAATTCTATGCATTTTACAGTAACTTGTGCAGCAGAGCAAGTCTTTCTCTCAAAAATCAAATGCAAGTCTATAGTTAATAAGTCTATAAGTATACATTAATAAATAAAGCATATGATGTGGATATAAGTGGCTGCTTCTAAGCAGTGAGAGACAGGTGTTATGATAACGACTTACCAAGAATGGTATTTTATCTCAATATATTTAGTATGGGCATTTCTTGCTCTGTGTCCTCTGTCAGATGACTCACCAATAATGAGAAGAACCAGACTGTAAAGATTCACTTTTTATGTGGCATAAAGTAAAAAGGTCACACCAAAGTGCTTTCCCAGGAAAGAAAATGGAAAATCATAAAATAAGTGACTTGCATTGCAAACTCCTTTGAAGGGACCAGAGCTACGCTCCTGCATCATGGATAGCAGTGGGAGGGAGGATGAAGTTCAAAATTGGAGCATTATTTGTGAGTCACTTAAGGTCCCTGCCCTCGTAGCCTGTGGAGTGGAGGACTATTTTCAGAGAAGTTGAGTTGGAACTGCTCCAATTTTCATGCATTAAGACAGAGGAGAAAATCAAATGGACATTGAGGCATTAAAAAACAAAAATAACCCTTTTTTCTAACCCTTCTAAGGAAACCTGTTAGACCCATAAACATAAATTTAATATACACACAATATATATATGTAGGTATAACTATATGTTCTCAAGAATTTCTATGTTTAGAGTAGAGTGAGTCTTGATAAGTTAAGAATAAGGACAGCAGTGAAGAAAATATAACTGTGAACAAAGATATATGAGTATGCTGGTGGTATTTTCACATTTGAGAAAGTTCTCAGAGCGAGAGGCAGTGCTGTTGACTAAATAAGGCAAACCCATAAATGTGAACATAACTAATCAGTTGAAATCATGAACAAATCACTAACTTGCAAACAAAAAAGTTATTCATGGTCTTCAGGGGCAACATATGGGAAATTGTAATAAAATAAAATATCCTGGGATTTATATATAAAAAAACTGAGTGCTTCATACAAGTTATAAAAATGAGAGAAGTAAATCTTTACTCATCAGGATTGGTCTCTGGTGGTCTTTCCTAAACATTCTGTGTCACGATATTGTGATGACATGAACATTACTTAGAAATATAAAACTAAGTGCCAAGAACAGAAAATAAAAGGAAAACAAAGCACAGACACTTTTAGAAAGTGGGCAAAGAAAGAGAATGATAATGTCTTTGTTATCTTCAGACTTTGAGCACTGTTGAGATCGAGTATGTAGCTATCTTACTTTAATAGAAATATAAATACATTTTAAAATAAAAACAAAGGATTGTGGTAAGATTTGGGATGGTATTTGTGTCTGCCACTCAAATAGAAGAGACTCAGCAATGAAATCCCAGATTAGAACCAGTATGTCCTACTCAGGTCACTGTTCACATATCCATAAAGTTTAATCATTAAAACAAGCAGAACAGTGAAAAAACCAGAACAATTACCTAGAACGGTAAGGGACTCAGGTTTGGAAATTAATTCTTGTTTGCATATTGGTTGTATGATGTGCTACAATTGCTATTTGACCTTGATTAAATTTTTTTCTGTCTCAGAAAATTAAAAACATGAATGCATAGTGTCAGAGACACTGTATCACTGGCCTCCAAGCTCACTCATAGACAATACCAAGAGCCATGTGCCTTCTTTAAAGTCCTTGCATTGCTCTTTGCTTCATTGTCCCATGCTCTTCAGTAATTAATTAGTGGACTCCCAAATAGGACTTGAAATGCTGATCTGAAGTTCCAGTGTCCTCAGGATTATCTCTGAGCCTACACAGTAGGAAATGTTGATGAATTCCCAGATTTCTTTATAGGGAAGCCTTTGCGTGCATTCTCTCTAGTTGCTCAGACTTATTAGAAGGACTGAGCCCCAAATACATGTGGTGTGACCCATGCTAAACCTATAGACATAAATAAATTTGCTCTGTCTTATAACTTTCTCTTTCATTTCTTATGGCTCTTCCCAAAACAAGAAGCACCTTCACAGGTTCTGCACTTGAAGAAATCAACTAAAAGCTATTTCAAGTTTTCAGATGGGCTCTATGGTATAATCCATATTAACATAGTTATATAGCCAATACTGCTTCAGGCACAGAGTGTGGCTAGACTAAATATTAGTTATTTGATGAGGAGAATGTCAAACGTGGGCAGGAAGGTGGGTGTTGAATGCCTGATATCTGACTTCCATGATTAATGCAATGGGAAGACTAGCAAACAAGGCAAAATGGCTTTAAAATGTGCTAGTAAAAGAGTCTCTCCATTATATGATTTTGGCTTCTTTGTCAAAAATCAAGTGTTGATAGGTCTGTGGGATTATTGCTTGTGTCTTCTATTCGATTCCATTGATCAACCAGTCATTGATCAGTCGCTAATACCATGAAGTTTTTATTACTGTTGCTCTGTAGAACAGCTTGGAATCATGGATGGAGAGACACCTCCTGAAGTTCTTTTATTGTATGACATTGTTTTAGTTACTCAGTTTTTGGTTTGTTTGTTTTTCCGTACGAAGCTCAGAATTGTTCTTTCAAAATTTGTAAAGAATTGTATAGGTATTTATGCAATGGAATACTACTTACCTGTTAAAAAAAAAGGAAATCATAAAATTTGCAGGCAAGTTGCTGGAACTAGAAAAGAGCATCCTGAGTGAGGTAAGCTAGACCCAGAAAAACACACTTGCTATGTACTCACTTATAAGCAAATATTAGCTATATATTGCACTATGACCATATTACACTCCACAGACCCAAAGAAGCCAGGAAAAGCCCAAGGGAAGATGCTTGAATCCACTCAGAACAGGAAATACAGTAGATATGTGAAGTAGATGGAGGGAGGAAACTGGATAGGAGATGGGGTGGTGAGGATAAGGGGAGCAGGGGGCAGGTGGGCTGAGAGAGAAGGAGGACGGGTGAGAAGAACTGGGAGAAAGAAAAGAAACTGAATCCCAGAGGGCATCTCTGGTACAGGGGAGGCTTCTTGTAGTCTGTAGGGGTGACCCTAGCTGAGACTTCAAGCAACAAGTGTTTAGAAACTTAAAGACTGCACTTACTATAGACAGGTGGGACTCCCAGTGGAGGGAGGTGGACAGGAACACATACATAAAGACTTCAAGCCAAAATGTGTCTTGTTTGTAGGAAGCATAGTGGCAGGCATGGAATAGAGATTGAGAAAATGGCAAACCAGTGACTGCTCCAGCTTGAGACCCACCCCACAGGGGAGGATAGACCACTGTCACTATTAATGATACTCTGATATTCTTATGGACAGGGGTCTAGCATAACTATCTTCTGAAAGGCTTTTTCTCCCAGCTGATGGAGACAGATGCAGGGAATCAAGGCCAAGCACAGGCTGAGCTCACGGAGTGCTATGGGGGAGTGGGAGGAAGGATACAGGTAGCTGGATGTGTCTAGGACACCACAAAAAGACCTTCAGAATAGTCTAACCTGGGCCCACAGTGGCTCCCCAGCACTGAACCACCATCCAATGAGGTTGCATGGGCAAAACCTAAACTGTGGAGTCTCTCTCTCTCTTTCTCTCTCTCTCTCTCTCTCTCTCTCTCTCTCTCTCTCTCTCTCTCTCTCTGTAGCAAATGTGCAACTTGGTAATTATGTGGGTCCCCTAACATTAGGGGTAGGGGTTGTCTCTGAATCTGCAACCTATCCCTGGGTCACTTTCCCCTAGCTGGGCTGCTTGTCACCCCCAGGAGGGAGATGTGCTTAGTCTTGTAGTGACTTTGAGATACCAGGGTAGATTCGTACCAATAGGGGGCCTCTCCTTCTCTGGGAGGAAGGTGAGAAGTAGGGGTGGGACTGGGAGGATAGGCGGGAGGGAGCTGGGATCAGGATTTAAAATGATTAAATAAATAAATGGAAAGAAAGCAAAGAATTTCTCAAGGTAAGATTCATTAGAAAAAGAATTGAATAGTAAACCCATGGGGAAAATATCCTCAGACACAAAACAACCGGGACTTTATTCTCCTTTAAATCAATTTTATAAGTGAAGAAACTCAAACCTCAGAGGGCAAAGTTTCACAGTCTTCTGATCCAAAGGCACTTAATAATGTACTTTTTCATCCTTTTTCTTCATTCTTCCTTGCTGATCTTATGGCTGGGGTACAGTTGGCCAAGGTGGCGGAAATAACTGCACCAAGGATGAATTGATTCTTATTCTGCAGGACCATTCACTTCACTTTGTTAATTCAGTTCAAGTACTGGTCATTTGGTCTTTCATACAGTCAAGTCTCTCTAATTCATAATTTGATAGAAATGATTTTGGCGGACTCTAATGAAAATCTGAATTGCATGTAGCTTTGTTATTGATAATGAATGTTTTCTGCCAAGTAGACAACCCTTGATGCTAATAAGATGGAAACTGTTCAAATCCTGTGTAGGAAACATTCATAATCTCTGCTTTTTAAGTTCATAAGGTGCAAATGGGGATGAGCTGGAATTTTATAGGATTACACATACAGGGCCAGATGTATTGATCCTTCACATATCTTTCCAGTCACTTAGAGACAGAATTAAACAAATCTCTGTGTTCATAAACAAAAGGAGAATTTATTATAAAGCACCTCACAGGCTTTTAGAAGAATAATTAAATACAGACTGTAATATTTTTTTCTTTATGTTAGTAGCTGTAGACAGTATAAAACTACTATTTAGTTTTTAATGTAACTTGTTTTACAGTTTTTTTTCTTTTCAATTTTTATGAATTCTTTGAAAACTCCATACCTCCTGTTTTGTCTATACTTACCTTCTTTCCCTCCAACTATTCCCTAAGTCACACCCTGCCTTACCAACCTACTTTTTTCTTCGTAGTTTTTAAATCTTTCAAGACCAATTTATGCTGCCTGAACGTTGTTGAATGTTATGGTTGTCTCCTGGAGAGTTGTTAACTTACAAGGGGCTACTACTGTCATAGAAGAAATAGTCCCTCCACCTTTCCCAGTAGCAAAAATTACCAATAGCTTCATGGATTGGTGTGGGATTGTGTGACCAAGTCACTTTCCTTACTGTCATTTGGTCTCGCTTGGGCTTGCATGGGTTTTATACATTGTTTTTTTTTTTAAATTTTTTATTATTAATTCATTCAGATTACAACTCAATTGTTATCCCATCACTTATATCCTCCCATTCCTCCCTCCTTCTTGCTATACCCCACTCCCCTCCCTTAGGTCTATGACCAAGCGGGACCTCTTCCCCCACTATATGGTCATAGGCTATCAAGTCTCATCTTGGTAGCCTGTTTATTCTTTCATTGAGTGCTACCAGGCCTCCCCACCAAGGGGAGGTGGTCAAATATGGGGCACCAGAGTTCATGTCAAAGTCAGTCTGTGCTCTCCACATAACTGTGGAGAATGTCCTGTCCATTGGCTATATGAAAGTAGGAGTTCAATATTTACTGCTTGTATTGTCCGTGGATAGTGCATTAGCTTGAGCAGAGACCTCTGGGCCCTGATCCACATATCATGATGTTCTCCCTGTAGGTTTCTATTGCAGCCAGTGTGTTCATGTGTGCAGTTTCCCTACTGAGTCCACAAACAATGTTTCCTTATAGTTACCTGCTGCCTCAGGTTCTATGCTTTTTCTTTCCTCTCTTCCTTGGTGATCTCTAAGTCTTCAGTGAGTGTTTCAGTTATATATTTTTTTAAGGTGGAGAATTTTGCAGTTTTATTCTTTCACTTTGGTCAGTTGTAAGTCACTGTATTCATCACAATCTGCTACAATTGGAAACTCTTGCATGGTGGGTGGGGTGCGGATGCAGTGATCTATAGTTATAACAGTAAATCATCAGGAATCAGTATAATATTATGTCTATTTAGCACCCTACTACTAGTGGGCTACCCAGGCATATGACTGGTCTTGCCATAGCGTCTTAGCTCAATATGGTTCTAGATGTAAGATTCCTCCTGTAGAGGGACTTATATTCAATCAGAAAGTAGTTGGATACTTCCTTGATGTTAGATTCACTGTTGTACCACTAGCTAGGCATATCTTTCTTGGCCAATCATTATTGTAGCCAGAAGACTTAATATATCGGTATGATTGATAACTATTTTGAAGATACTATACAAGACTACTCAATAAAAATATAGTTTACAGGTACATATCAGATTGATGCTGATATGTTTTATGACTGAAATATGTGGTGTGTTCAGTAACAGGGTCTGATTAGTGACCAAGAGCAATTGCAGTAGCCTATCGTATTTGAGGGTTTATGAAAAGTTACTGTCCAAAAACTACTGAAGTAATGTGTAATGGCATGGGGAATTTCATTTGTTAGCTTTTGGTGTCTACTTTCTAGTAGATGCATTGCTGCCCTATCATTAAGGTATTTACATTTTAGCTCTTTTTGCATCTCTCTCTCTCTCTCTCTCTCTCTCTCTCTCTCTCTCTCTCTCTCTCTCTCTTTCTCTCTCTCTCTGTGCGTGTGCATGTGCATGTGCATGTGTATTTGTGTGTGTGTGTTGTTTATTGATGGTTGACCTGATTTTATCTCTTCAGGCATTACTGTTCACCACAGTAATGAAGAGTAATATAAGATAAATAGGATTTATTTTATATTAACTCTTTTGTATTTGTTTTACTCTGTTGCTCATAATTATAAGGAAGTATTTCAAGCTTGTTCTTTCATGCAGGAACAAGATTCCACAAGTCTAGAATTTGAAAATTTAAAGCAAGGCAACTTCACTGCTTTAGATTATTAAGTGAAAGCCCCTGACCAGGCAACATCATAGAGAATGGATTATGGCAGAATGACATGTGTGAAAGAAGCATCCCATGGAATATATGTGAACCTAGAGGGACTGTTGTCCTTTCTGCTTTCTTGTTGAATTGGAACTGCCAGTATCTCAGTTGCATCCCTGTAATGCTACCACCACTTTATGGCATAGCAAAACAGCTCATTTTATAGTGTGCCTGCTGCTAGTCCAGACAACCCTAGTCTAATCTCCAGAGTCTACATGGTAGAACAAGAGAATGGAGTCTTAAAGATGGTCCCTTCATCCTCCACACATGCACCACAAATAAGATTGTCCTGCTCTCAGCTAAATAATATGTAAATACAAAAATACATGTATAACATGTAAAAGAAACTACTTCTATGACTTTTAAGCCTCATCACCATTTATATTCAACCCCATAACACATGAACCTGAAATGATGACCCACTTCCAAGCTATAGCAAATCCTAAAATGCCCTGGAGAGTAGCTAAGTGGCAGATTAAACTCTTTGAGATCTTACACCCACAAATGATATGATTGCAAATTTATTTTTTGCATATTTGGGTGTCGACATTGTTTCTGAAAATTTCTGTGGTTTGTCAAAATCAGATTGTCACCTTAGCTGACTTAGAGCATATCAGAAAGATATTGTCAATGGAAGCCACCCCGTGGTCAAGAAAATCAGGCTAGAGGCTACAGAACAAAACCAGTAATTAGAGAAGTACCTACAAATTCAAATAAACCCAATGAGGTACTTCATGGGGCTGACCTTCTAATTTCACATTATTTCTTGATTTATTTTTATTATTATTTTTCATAACCATCTCTTATTTCTTTCCAATATAGAAAGCTATAATGAACTTTATTATTGAGATTTATTCCATATACTCAATATATAATGGATAATACATATGTAACTTTTATTTTCTCTTGATATCCTCAGAATAGGGAATATTTTCATCATGAATAACACTAGGTTCTTTGGAAAAAACAATCTTAAAACTTCTTATTAAAAAACCCCAAGGTAGTTTTGAGTGTTGTAGTGTATATATTGTTAGTCTGAGATAAATAATGGGCCATTCTGTGTGTGGGAATTGTTTTTGAGATGGGGATAGAACCATATAGACTAGTGCAGTGACGGACTTTTGTCCATCTCTGAGCCTCCTGTGTGTGGGTATACAGCTATGTCTGCATCCTTGTCCTCACGGTAATCTTCTATTTACCGTAGTTCAGTATATTTTTAGTTCCATTTATGTATTTACATGTATCACAGGCTTTATCCCTGATCATTATTCAGTAGTATTCCATGGCCCATACTTTATTTACCCATATTTGTAGTAAAGGTACCCCCTCTCCCGTTTTAGGCTATTTTAAATAAAGCTTCTAATAGTTATGAGCATTTTGCAGGGCAGAAATTATCTGGGTTAAGTGTAAGAATTAAATGATAGTGTAAGGCGTGTTTGACTTATTTTTTTCCTAGTTAGTTGTGTCTTATATTCCCAACAGCAACAAGTGAAATTTTTGAATATTCTCCTTCCTTGTCAGCCTTTGCCTTGTTTTAGTTTTGATAACTCTAAGGAAGTGAGTGCTTGATTCTAATTTACATTTTCCTTGTGAGTAATTTACATTGTCCCTAGTTACACTGAGCCTCTTCTGTTTTCTCATTGAATACTTATTAGCTCTGCATTCAGGTCTCACTATTTGCATTAGATTGTTATTTCTTACTGCTACATTATAAGATGTCATTACGCTGCAGTTATATATTTCCTATTGAGTGTATTACATTTCTTCTAGCCTCTGTTGAAGGTTATATTTTAATTTTTATGATGCCAAGATTATCTATTTTTTCTTTTATGGTTAGTAAATTCTTTTGTTCTGCCTAAGGAATCTTTGCCGATTCCAAGGTCATAAAATTCCTCCTCTGTTTTCTTCTAGATTTTTATAAATTTAGCTTTTATGTTCAGTTTATGACCCATTTAAAATTGATTTTGGTGTATAGTGTGACATTTTATCCAGGTTATATTACTTTTTTCTGGTGTTATTTTTGGAAGCATCATATATCTTCTTGAATTGTTTAGATTTATTAGAAATGCGGAGAAGGTTTTATATAACCCCTTCCAATAATTTTATGGCAGGTTACATGAAACAGTCTAGAGTTTACATGGAAACCAGGATGATTAGTTTGAATAGATTTCATTTTATTTTTATTTTTAAGTTGAGCCTTTCAGCACTTGGTATACAGTACTTAGTAGCATGTGCCATTTTAATAGTGCAGTAGCTAAGTTAAAAAAAAAACATGACACTGAACTGGGAAGATGGTAGATTCACTACCCTTTGCTCTCTCTTGTGTGATGACTTTCTATCCTTCCGTGTCTTCATGTAATATAGACATTTCTTTTCTGTGGTGTGGTGTAATGCTACTGACTGTAAGTAGTGGTGGACACTTGGCATGCTTCGTATTCTGCTATTAATGTCTGACGAAATGCTAAAATTAAGAATCCTATGGCTTTAAAGATGAACATCTTATGAAATTACAGCTAGCCGCCAACCAACAGATATGTTGTATATAATATGTCCTTGCCATGAACCTCTAGTTTTCAGATAAATACTGAGGGATTACCCATGTTTGGTATATTTTGTCTTGAGCTGAAAATATGGCTTCATCCCACTCAAATAAAAACAAGCTTGACACGACTTTAGATCAATGTCAAAACTGCCACTTCTCAATGTCCTCTCCTTGACTAATGGTTTCAGCTGATGCTTTTCTGCAAGTACTCTATAACAGTGCTGAGACAGGTGACAGAAACCATGAGTGGATACACACTCTGACCACCACCAACCCAACACCACCCACGACAATGCCAATAAATCCAAGGTCCTGTTGAGTGATTGAACCCACAGGGGCCTTGCTAACTTTTCTCTGCTCTGGAACACCTTTCTCTGTGGAACGTTTCTCTCTGACCTGATTCCTATTAGTCTTGTCAACACTACTTGGCTGCACTTTGCTTGAGAAAGCTCTGGCACTTCTAAGACTTGGAGTTTTCTTTCTGTCAAGTTTCCCCCTGCTTTTTATCCTCCATAGGTACGATCTATTTTCCTCTGAATAGAACATTGCTCCTCTACTGAACTCTAAAGGGTTACCTCCAAGTTTTACTTCTTACTACTCAGCTCTTAAGGGGCACTTCTTTCAAGTAGATTTTGTAAGTTTCCCTAAGCCAAGGATGATGCTCTTCACCTTATTTCTCCTATACTGGCTCCAGCACAGCATGTAGTAAAACAAGCATTAATTTCAAGTGGTTGGCTTTGGCACCCAAGTGCAAACCCATCTGCTCACTACTGTATCTTCACGACCTGGGTCAGAGACAATCATAATACTTTTCTTAAACTTGTGAGCAAATGCAAGCAGAAATTAATGGAACAACCCGGGTTCCTCATTCTTAAATTACATGGAGCACTTAGGAAATCTGCTGGCTAGGATATATGGAATATGTGGATTTTAATGTTTGATTGGCCTACATTTCAGTTATGCTTACAAAATAGTGAGTACGTTAAAATATTTATCATGGCTATATAAAAATTTATAGTTATATCAGACATAGCTGACTTGAACAATATCTGAATTTTGGAAAGTGTTTAGGCTGTTGATCTATTATTTGTACAAGGGCTGAGGTACAAACCCAATGTTTGGCAGTGTGAATTTTTAGGCTTGGCTCTTGAATATATTATCAGATGTTCAACCAAAGTTTGAAACTGGAATGTTGGGGCAAAAGAAAGCAGTTCAATTTAGACTTTTAAATCAGTAAGCTTGGAGCATAGTTTTCTGCAAATTGATGCTTTTCCTAGGCAGTGACCAATTTCAGGAGAAAGAAGAGAAAAAAGCAAACTGCAATCTGCACACAGTCAAATGCCAGAGGCAATGTGAGTGCTGTGTAGGGTCAGACCAGGTCAGAATAAAAAGGACTACTAACCAGCCACCCATCTTGTCAAATGACATAGCAACTACTTATCATTTATTGCCCTTTACAAATATTAAAAAATAAATCACTGACTCAGCTACCAAACACGTGATTTCCCCGTGGCTTTCCTGACTATAAAGGTTTTGAATGGAAATTGACTATAGTCAGAATTTCTGTAAATTGAAGCTTAAGTTTTCTCTTAATCTAATCATGATTTGTTGATTTGTCAACATCTAACGCTTTGAGATGGTGTCACCTTGGGAGCAAATCCTCCAGATGACTCCACATTGTAATACCTTAAATATTCTTTGTCTTTGGGACATTATAGTTTTTAATTTGTTCTTATTTTTCCATGTGTTTTTAGATTGCTTCTACAATTAATAGTACTCTCTGAATTGTAGTATTTCCATCCACTCTTAACTTTATTCTGAAACTCATAGGACAATCACATTCCTTTCTGCCCTAGCATCTCCTCTAACTATTACGTTCCCTAGTATATTTCATGTATCTTCTTTATCCACGTTTTTAAACATTTAAATTGATTGTTTCTTTGGGGGAACTTTTAGGGTTTTATTATTTTGTCTGGAGTCCTTCCAAGCCTCTGTTTCCTCATTTGGAAAAATGGAGAGTGGTTAAGAAATGAATCAGTTCTTGACTGTTTAAAGCCAGTGTATAAACTTATCCTGAATAATTGAAAGTTATATATGCTTATAGGCATGAGTCTTTTTTCTTCAGGTTAAAATCAATCTGCAACGTGAGCTGAACCCACACTTTGCTTTACCATATAGGAGAAAAGCAAGCATACATACAGATAGGAGAGTTTACAGAGACTTCATCTTCTAAAGAAACTATATGGAACGGCAGCCATGATCGGTATTTTACTACTCCGTAGGTCACTGTCACATCATTCTTTTCATTTCCTTAGTTTTACTCACCAAGATCTGTATTTATTATGATTCTGCCTGTTTTCGTGTTATAACTACTTCCTTTGAATAAGAGTTACACAGCAGCAGGCTCCACATCTTCCTTGAACACGTTTACATAGTTATGTGAATAAACATTAGTAGCCACAATTCAGCACTTGGGAAGTGGAATTTTTGGTACAGCAAACACCACATTTGTCATTTGAAGAAATTCCTGCACTGGGCCTGAAGATCAGAAGACTTTCTCAGAGATCATGTAAGCTCTACCTACAGAATTTCTTGCTATGTTTACACAACAGTCCCTTATAAGAGCAATAAGAAAATTCCCACATAACGAAGCAATTGAAAAAAGAAGAAAGTCTCCTAAGCCTGGCATAAAGCCATTATCTCATCACCCACAGGTAGAATTTGTAAGATCAAGAATTCCATGCCAGTCTTAAATATTTAAGCATAGGTCTGGTCACCTGGAGAGTTAGTTAACATAATTCCCATGGATCCTGGCTGTTCTTATCTCCAGAGAATCAGAATATATATGATATGTGAGGCTCTGTGAATCTGGGTAATGATCTCTTCTGATTATGTACATATATATGTATAATTTCCATAGTGTGTACTATGATGTACAAACATGAAAATTGTATAAAGAATCATTTTGCTCTGTAAAGTATTTATTACTTATAAGCAAAATGGAAAATTTCAGGTTCCTGTCTTTCTTTATATAAAAAACAAGGAATGAAAGGAGGATCTCTAAAAAGATATAGATTCAGATAGTAGAATAAGAAATTCACAATAACTGCAAGCAAAGGAGAACAATTTGTATGTGTTTATACATAAGTTTTTCCATGTTACTTATGTTTTAATATCAATATATAATTTCCATAGAAATTTCATCAAGTTTTAAAAGTCACATCAGTTTTCTTTTTTTTAAATATCTTTTATTCTTTACATATACATTTATATTATTACGTATACATACAATAAACTACCTATAGTAAGAAGAAGCATGACACTATTAGGAATTATATAAATGTTACATTCTTAGTGTTTTGGCTATTTGTACTCAGTTTCACAAATGACTTCATTTCTAAAATATATGAGTTAAACTATCAGTACTGATAACAGCTTTAAAACATATATGTAAGCTCTCCACATAACTGTGGAGAAATGTGCTGTCCACAAACTTCGGGATTTCCTTGTTTTTAATAGCTGAGTTTTATTCCATATTGTAAATGTGACACAGTTTCTTTATCCATTCTTCAACTGAGAGAAATTTAGGCCGTTTCCAGGTTCTGGTTATTATGAATAAGGCTGCTATGAACATGGTTGGGCATATGGCCTTGTTGTGTGGTGGAGCATTTTCTAGGTATATTCCAAGGAGCGGAATAGCTGGGTCTTGAGGAAGCCCTATTCCCAGTTTTCTGAGGAAACCCCAGATAGATTTCCAAAGTGGTTGTAGAAGTTTGTAGTCCCATGGGGAGGCCTGATGGCACTCAAAAAAAGAATAAACAGGCTACCAAGATGAGACTTGATAGCCTGTGACCATATAGTGAGGGAGGAGGTCCTCCTCAGTCTTAGACCAAGGGAAGGGGAATAGGATGAAAGTGGGAGGGAGGGAGAAACGGGAAGATACAAGTTATGGGATAACAATTGAGTTGAATCTGAATAAATTAATTAAGTATAAAAATAAAAAACCTACAAAAAGTATATAGAGACAAAAAGGAAATATATGGAAGCACACTCTCAAAGATATCGTACTTTATTTCCTTGAAATAGTGAGATTTAATTAGGACATAATACCACTGATAATTTGACTCAGCCAGCAATACCAGAGGACATCATCTTTGGAGCCAATAAACTAATTCTGCATCTTATATACAAAAGTGATAGTTGATTAAGTTTCCCTGACTTCTAATCTCTTACTCTGATATCAAGAATTCCAGGCATTAAATATATTTTGTTGATTGAACTCTTCTGTACTGGGAAAAGACAATCGAAGTTATAGCTGGAGGGTCTTTTCTATTTTTCTTCAACTGCTTTGAGGTTTCCATTAGGTTAATATAGTAGGTGAAATGATATTCCCCGGTGTCTGAAGCAGCCATTGAGTTTTGTGTGGGTATGCATATACATTAAAAACAATTGTTCAAAGGAGCAAATTAGATCTTAAAAGAGACAGAAAACGTATTCTATACTCTCAAAATTGAGTAAGTAACTCTGTCACGTCTTGATTTTTACAGAAGAGAATGGCTGTCTGTAATAATTATCCTAAATTGAGTATCTACCAGACAGCTTTATATAGTTGATTTGTGACAGTTACTCCAAAGAATTACCTTGGGCTAGTTCTAGTTGGGTTTCTGTTACTGTTATAAGTACCATAACCAAAAGCCACCTGGAGGAGAGGAGGGTTTATTTAATTCACAAGGTTTTGGTCTATCATACTGAGAACCCAAGGCAGGAGTGCAATGCAGGAGCTGGAAGTAGGAACCACCGAAGAGCAATGTGTCCTAGATTGCTTCTGTGTCTTGCTCACCTACCTTTTGTATATATTCTAGTCCTACCAGCCCCAGGGACCACACTGCCCATAATCAGCTGTGCCTCTCCCAAATCAAAGTTTAATTAAGAAAATGCTCCAACGACATGCCCATAATCCAGTCTTATGACATGAATTCCTCGTATGAGATCCCTTTTCACAGGTGACTCTAGTTTGTAGCAAGTGACAAGAACTCAACAGCATGAGCACACACACACACACACACACACACTCTCTCTCTCTCTCTCTCTTTTGCCATATATTAATGAAATAACAAAAAGTAAGTCTGGCCCCTTTAGCTCAGGATTGGAAATTGCTGTATTTTCTTTCATCACTGAGCAAACATTTAGCAAATACAAATTTCAACATTATCGGCACCATGAAAAAGCCTTTAAGGATTTACAACATATATACTTTGCTGTCTTGGTACCCACTTCTAAGGGCACCCTGAAATGGCTAGAACCACCAGTGAAGATAAGATAGATTTCAGCCAACTTATCTTGCCTATTCCATGGACCTAGATACAGATTCAATGTTCTTTGTCATGAAATCAGTATACTTGGAATAATTTAGGGGATTCATGTAGTCCAGTGTTCTTAGACTGGGGGTCTCAATCCCATTGGAGGTTTATATCTGCTATCCTGCATATCAAGTATTTACATTAAAATTCTTAACAATAGCAATATTACAGCTATGAAGTTCTGACAAGATAATTTTATGGTAATGGATTACCACAACTTGAGGGACAGTATTAGAGTCGCAGAGCTAGAAAGGCTGAAACGACTGAGCTAATCAAACTATATTCTTGTCATAATTAATAAGGTAAAAATACAGTATTTAAACAAAGAATATTCCTAATGCCATATAGAAAACTAGGGACAGGACCTACCCGCAAACACAGCTCTATAGTTCAATGATTTCCGTGAAGACTTCTTGACTAAAAGGAGAAATTATCTAAGAACTAAAAACAAAGCAGCTTTCCTAGCGATAAGTCACTGAGCACCCATGGAATTACAAGCTACCTGGATATACACATTTACTAGTGAGCACCATGCTCATATGAGCTCTTTGCTTCTAAAGTTTTTGATCAAATGAATAACACCAGAACTTTGAATTTCCCCTTTAGCAATCCAAATATGCGCACATTATAAGTGGAAAGCGATTTGAATTTTAATAATTCAAGCTTTTTATTAAGTTCCATGAGATTCTTTGGGTATCCAACTTTTCATTTCTTATCTAATCTTCATTTCAATTTTCAAATAAGTATGTGTATGTATTCAGTTGTTTATATACAATTTGGTATTTATGTAAATATATGTATGTAGGAAAGTGATTAGCATATATTTCTAAAAGAATATTAGCATTGCTTTGTACCTAATACTATTGTTAAGAACCACTTTGAAGAAAATGGATTTCCTTTAAATAAAAACCATATAATGTCATCAGTCCCTGGAGAGATTGGCAGTGAGCTATTGTAAAGCTATAACTTTAGAGACCATGTACAGAACAATGTATTTGTGAAGGAGCTCAGCAAATGTCCCTAAAATTGTGTTCAATGCTTATGTTTCAGTTAATGTTCTGCCTTTCCTCCTCCTCTGGGATTTTGTAGATTAAAACAAACTGTTACATCAAGGAAACTCTTCATTCTCTGACAGAAAAACAAGCATGGGCCTCTCTGTCTGGGTGCCAACACTTATAACCCTAGAACCGAGGAAGCTGAAGCAGAGGTACTTCAGTCATGTCTTCCACACCAGTCTTGCCTATATCATGAGTTCTAGGTCAGAGAAGGGACTCACAATGACATAGAATCTGGACCTATGTTGTCTTGAAGTTATTATCAGGTTAAAAAAAGAGCTTGAGCTACCTTTGTTTTTGTGACCTAATGCAAATAACATGTTAATATGGTTACATCACATTTTTCAATTGTGTACTTTTTAAAATTTCCTCTTGGATGCAATTAATGGTCACATTCTCATCAACTTTGAAAATGTATACAATAAATATGAAATCTCTTCTAGTATTCAAAGTTCTATAAATATGTATCACTTCATTCCAGTAAGTTTCCAGTGACGACATTTCCCAAAGGACAATTGGTAAGGATATGAGACAATTGAATATGCATGCAATGGTGTGGATAGATATTTTTCAGAGCTATCAATAACAATTGATTTAATGTGTTAGGCTATTTCTGTGCAAAATATATTAGGCCTCAGATGATTCAGATAAACTCTTTTTTTCTCTAAACCAATTATAAAAATCTTCATGAAGTAATACTCCATTGAGTATATGCAAATACAAATAGATATATTTTCTCATTTGTATGTAATTATATGTAGGTTTATTCTCCTGTGTATGTGCATATATATGTGGACGTGTGTGTGGAGGACAGACATCCATGTCTAGTGTTTTCAACAGTTACTCTTGCTATTTTTAGTTGGGAAAGTGTCACTCAATGAATTTGGAGCCCACCAGCTGTCTAGACTGGCTGGACAAGCTTTAGTGATCTGCTTGTCTCTGCCTCCCCTGAACTGGGGGTACGGCCATATACAGCATCTTATCTGGGGGCTAGTAATCCAAACTCAGGTCTTCAGCTTGCAAAGCAAGGACTTTACATACTGAGCCATCTTTCCTTCTCCTCTGGACATATGTTTTAAGTGCATAACTTAAAAGATTGTTTCAAAATGTATCTTCAGGATGTGGTCATTTTTATATTTATATCTTGTCTTTCTGTATTGTTTTCAATTAATTTAACGACTATGGTGAGATGAATGTTCATCAAACTAGAAGACTGATTAGTAACAATTAGTCTGGTCATATAGCTTTGCCCAAGAACACTGCTTATATGGAGGGAGCTACTGGGTTTTGAAATCTATGTGTAAACTCTATGGCCAATATGGCAGATGGTTGCCAGTATAAGAATTGCCCTTGGTCTCAGCAAATCTACTGCATCCCCTCATCTTGCTAGCACTCTCCATTGCAATTCTCAAGCCTAATAGTATAAAACCTTTTTATAACTCAGTCCAATTTTATAACCTTGGCATCATTCTTCCATGTATATGAAATAAAACAAAATTACCCAACATTTTATACTTTCCAAAGCAGCCTTCAGTCAATACTGTACTGAGGACTGATGAAAACGCCCCTTCCAAGCCTCTCTGCAAAATCACTGTTTCGCTCTGCTCTGTCACTCAGTGATGCCTGAGGGACTAAGAGCCACTGGACCACACCACTACCCCTGTGATCACAAACATGTGTGAGTTCATTCTCTGAGTCTACTAACCCCACCCCACCCCACTGCAGCCAGAGGACTTGCATTCAAATATTTGAGTCCTAGGCTATAAGACAGAGGGAAGTTACATCCACAATGATGATGCTTCATAAATTAGCTCACACATGCCTGTATATGTAGAGCACATATACTAGCATGTTTGTAGTTCAACCTTTGTTTTTGTGCTTCCACAAAAGAACCACTTCATTTTCCTCTAAGCTACCCTGTAGCTTACTATCACAAATAGAGTTCATGTAGTAGCTAAAGAAATTAATCACTTAAAAAAAATAAAAGTAATTACTTTATCTTCAGAAATTATTTGAATAGAAATAATAAAATAAAATGAAATAAAGAATATAAATGGAACTAAAAACTCTTTTCAGATGGAAACTCGGCCCCTTAAATTAAGAGGTCAAATGTGAGACTGTGACATGAAGTTCCCTCCTAATAAGGGTTGTACTGAACTCTCTGTTGTGATAGAACTTGCTGGCACTGTTGGTGCCATTGCTTTGTTCCTGCAAATGGTAATTCCGAGGGGCACGCTGAGCACCATGATATGGCATGTAGAAATTAAACCCATGGCCTAGAAATAGATAGGATGTTAATTGTCCGTGAGTAGCCATGTGAAGCCATGTCTCATGCCTTGTCCGGCCTGGGGATATAGGGTACACAAAGGGAGGTTCCCAGTGATGCCAGCAGGCTTCCCAAGGAACAATTAGTGGTTCAGTGTCTAATTCAAAGGCTGTTTAGGGGATTGTTCTCCTTGAGTTAATGGGAATATGAGTGTTCAATGAAGGGAGAATAGCCCCAGAAGACAGCGAAACACATTAAGCCTTTATTTTGATTTGAATTGGGAGTGAATAAAGTACTCAATGTTCAGGGAATGTTGTGAAGTTAACATACAAGAATGAATGGAAACTGACTTCTCTGTGTAACAAGGGAGACTGCAGCAGTTAGTACCTGAGACCCCCCAGGGACAGAGCTGAGACAGAGGCGGCCATTCATCATACACTAGAGATTATGGGGTTTTTAAGTAAATGCTATATCAATGTAGTTAAATCTTTCCAGCACCAATAAAAATGCCCTTTGCCTTTCTCTCCTCTATTACAAGTAATTGCTATTCATCTTGTTACGGATATCTTAAAAGTATTCACAGGGTACTTGGAGGGCCTGGGGGAGGAAAAGTTAGAAGGAAAGAATAAAACTGTATATCATTGGCATTCATGAGAAAATTCACATTAGATATTTGAAAGGCAGGTCCCCAGTAGGCAATAGACAAATTGGGAATGATGTTGTGCCAAAAATACCACTCTGGCTGGGACCTTGGGGAGGGTATGTCAGGTAGAGTGAAGGAAAGTGATTTAGAGAGAAGAGATGTATGCGCTTTTCTATATGCATTTAATTTATTTGTATGCACACGTCCTCTGAGAAACTAGTATTCTCTGGGACTTGACAGGTGAGGTGGAAGTGAAGTTTCTGAATGATGCAGCTGTGATTAGACTTCTACTCTAAAGCAGGAGTAGCGTCTTGCAATGTGATCACTATGTTTCCAAATTCATATTCCATGCTTGTAACTGAGACGTTATACACTGGCCAGGTGGTGCAGGATATGGACCTTCTAGTGACAAAATGATGGGTAGCCAAAAGTGTGACTTTACATGCCGGAGCTTCATATACAGATAAAAATCACTGTGGGAAATTACAGATCAGTTGATGATGTGCCAGACATGCAAGTTAAAGCACATCCATAGTTACACACTGCTCTGCAATGGGAACACATTCTGAGAAACATGTTACTCAGAGATTATACCATTGTGCGAACATTATGGAGTTTTCTCATACAAAGACTACAGTGAAGTTCAATAACTCTACATGGCTTGTTTGTTCAATCAAGAAATTCAATAGCCATAAGATATGTGAGGCTATAAGGAGAAGTGCAGTCTGGAATAATAATCAAATATGTAGAACAGCCAATGGAGCAGCAGTCATTTATTACCCCCATTAAGTATTGTTCATGATGGGATGTGTGCTACCCTTACTCAATGGGTAGCAGAGCAGTTTATTTACACCAGCATTTCCACAAACGCATGGGTAACACAGTCAGCAATGAAATGATACTAGCCATGATATTAATAGGTGACAAAACACCCAGATTTATAATCCTATAGGGCCCCTGTTGTAGAGGCAATTGGTCCTTTGACAGAGAAAAATTTTGCAGTACACGGCTAAGTGTCTGTAGGGGTGAGGGGAGGGGGAGCGGGATGTGGTTGTGGGTGTGGGTGCGCAAGGATGACATCCTTACTTGATGAGTTTTTGTATAAAGAGAGTTGTTCTGTTCTCCCATCACTTATTTTCCTGTTTTAAACCAATTGGGTCATAGTTGCTTGGTGGCAGTTAGCCAAGGTTAAGTAACAGTATTTCTCTCTCTCTCTCTCTCTTTTTTTTTCTTAAATTTAAAATGAAAGTCTTTGAAATCTCCTTTCTTGAAGACTATGCTAAATTTTATCTAGAAAATAAAAAGAACGAAAGGTCAAACTATTACTACTTATGGAATGCTAGCTCTATCACATCAATGAAATAAAGGTAAGGCACTCAAACGGTAACAGCTCACACTAAGTGATTCACTGAATCCTTGTAGCTTAGTATACTATATGTATAAGAGAAATGCATGCAGAAGGTCGTGACAAGCAACTATAAAATATGATGTGGAAAAATATACATACTATGAATGTTCCATTTGTTACATTATTAAAGTTAACTTGATTAAATGGATGTATAAATGTAAACCTTGATAGAATAAGATTCCTATCTCTGAGAAAGATCACACAGTTAGAGAGTACCAGGAAGAGGACCAAAAATAAACTGAATCAGAAACATCTCCAATACTGCCTATTCCTTTATATTTCATGAATTTGTATTGAATAACATAGATAATAACAGGCATTACTTATTAAAACCTCAATTCATTTGACACCACTTTAAGCACTTTCAATGGCAAAACTTATCCTCTCCTGAAGCTTTAGTGACTTGTGACTGGTGAGGAAGCCAGGTGTCCCAACTAAGTAAGGAAAGTCTCCAAAGCCCTTACCTCTTATGAGGCAAAGACAGGGGATGTAAATAAAGCTACTGGGAGTTCTCAAGAGGGCCAAACAAAGCGATTCTCTCCATTCAGAACAGTCATTACTTGGTTCTACACTGACAAAATCCAGAGCAACAGAAATCAAACAACACAAATTTGTAAAAATATTATGTTACTAAAACCACTAAAGAGAATTTTTAAAAGAATAAATTAGCATTGACAGCTTGAAGAGGCCTCTTCTTCTTCTTGAGATGGCCATGAAGCCAGAGTCACTAACTGTTATTCCCTTTCCATTTCCTTCAGAATGAATTGGACTGACAGTGTCAATATCTTGTTCCCAAGGGCTTTGGGTCACAGTGTGTTGTATGTGTTGCACAGTGAACTGCATAAGTAAGTTGGTGGCTCTGCCAAATTTTAGGCTCTTTATACCCACATGGAGCCACCTTCCTCCTCCCCAGAATGGCTACTACACTACCACAGATATTTGCTCCCACTCTTTGCTTCCACAACACCCCTTACTCTAGGGATTGATGGAAAGGCCATTTTAGAGCAAACTCTAATGTTGATCGCAGATTATCTCTTTCCTTCCAAAGTGTCTTCTCAGAACTTCCTTCCTATTAAATCAGCCACCTGTTCTACAAATCCAACCACAGCTTTTCTCAGAGTGACTCCAAGTCATCTGGATAGCTGGCAACTTGACAGAATAGGAATTTACGGTGTTATTGTTGACAGGCAAATAACATTTTTTCTTCTGAAACAACTCCTGTTTTGGTGAGGTCAGAGCTGCCAGGGTGCACACAATAGTGGACATGTTGGAATAGAAGGTAGAAGATTCAATTGTCTGGGAGCTGGTGAGCAGGAACTTTGGACAACAGGAACAGGATGGAATTAATGCACATTTTCCTGCATGTGGTCTGTGACTTACTTTTCTTTTCCTTTTTCACAATTCACAGCTTTGAAAATGTGTATGCATGTGTGTGTATGTGTGTGTGTGTATGCGTGTGTGTGTGTATGTGTGTGTGTATGCATGTGTGTATGTGTGTGTGTATGCATGTGTGTGTGTGTGTGTGTGTGATGAATGTCACACAGCTCTGTGGTTTCATATACTCGTAGATAGTTGTTTTCTTTCAATTTTCATTTTCATGTAAGGCATAAAATTTATATATTTGCTCCTAATGGTTATGAAGATGTTAAGAAAGAAGGAAGAAAAGATGGAATAAAGAGACCTATGAAAGCTAACAGTTCTCCAGTATATAAAAATATGGAAGTTGCAGTAAGAAACTCCGCAAGAAAGGGACTATTTGGTTATATTTAATGTTGATTTTTTTATAATGTCTAATGTCATGCTATATCATTCAAGTCCCCAAACCATCTGTGAGATCTTGCTTAGTGTCATCTATAATAGTTTTGCATCAGTTTAGGTTATTCACTATGAAGGAGTTTTTAATTAATATGAAGAGCTATGTCTTCTTAAATTCCATAGAGTAAGCTTTGAGAAAAGTATCCACTCTGTTTAATTGGATATTGTATAAGTAATCACATGTTGGAGTTTGAGTGATATTGATAAATGATAGCTTTTCTATTTGCTAGTATGTGGGTTACAAAGCACCTCTCATTTTAGTCTCCTCATCTATAAAATTAAAATAATAATTGTAGACACTGTTTAGGATTGTGACCATAAACAAAAAAATTCTATGCATATTTGGGAAGCTTCACTTTCTATAAATTGTATTATCATTCTTAATTTATTGTTTTAGCTTTGATTCTTCATTAATTTTCTTCTCCTTAATGGCTGATATGGCTCAGAGATGGCTAGTGTAATGTGTTCTGAGACAGGGCAGGAAACATGAAAAATAAAATGGGCTGTCTGTTAGACTATAGGCAATTCTCCCAGTCTGTATGGATAGCAAAGGTATTGATGAGACAGTCAATCCCCTGATTGATAATATGTTCTCTGAGCCTAGTTATACAGGTTAGGCCACATCAGCTTGGATCAAACAATTGATGCTTGTTGTATGTTGTTTGCACATATTTAGATTTAGTAATGATTAATGAAGAGATATTTAAAATGAAGTCACTATATTCACATTTGTGTGAAATTTTTGAAAATTTAAACATATTTTGATGAATATAACTCAATTATCTGTTAATGACCTCTGCTTAGAAGACTTTCAGCTTCCTGCTTTTATATAAATATAAAGTGCTCCTGGGTTAGAAAGACTAATGAGGTCATCTAGTTCAAATTTCTGCTGGATTGGAAAGACTCTAACACATATCCCAGAAAGAGTGACAGCTAGCTACCCTTTATATATTTCTTATCATTAATTTTATACTATACCTAGGTACTTCACAGAAAGAACACTCCTTTTGTACTGTCATATGTATGTACTCACTCAATCTTTTTTGTAAATCTGAGTAGATGCTCTTCTTCCTGTTATATTTATCATCACAGTCAAATACATGGAGTCTGATTTCCTTTCTCTAAAAATCCCTGTGCTACTAAGTATGTGTGTGTCTCAGAATGTCTAGGTTTCCCAGCTGGTTCACTTGACCACTGGCTAAACATCCCACTTGTTAAAATGCTCAGGGTTGCTATTAAGCTGAGATTTGCTGCTTTAAAGTATCCACCCTTTGGTCTCAGTTCTGCTCTCCTGAGACACAAATAATAAGTTTAATCCTTCTTCCACAAGACAGCACTTCAAATATTTGAAGATGGCTCTCCTCTGCTGCTAAATCCTCACTTCCCCAGGCTAAACATACTCATTTCTTTTCACTGACCCTCATAACTCATGGCTCCAAGCCACTTCATCATCCTGGCTCTACCTCCCAGGAGAGTGTTTCAATTTGTCAAAGTTTTAAAGCATATGTTCAAAAGAGAGTACAAACCCCATACCTGATCACAAACCCATAGGTAAAAATGCCAATCTCTCCTTCTTTGTTCTGGCCACTATGCTTTCATTAGTGGACATAATGACATAGTTGTTATGTCAAAAGACAAGAAAACACGGAATATCAGCCTAACGCTCTGTGTCAATTTGAGGTTTTTACCTTTTAAATAATTTGCTTTTGAGATAAACCACTAATCTCCAACATACTTGCCCTCCTAATAAGTTCAAATATAACAGGTTCTTGGGACTAATCACAAGATATACTAATACTTCACCTAATTTCCATCTAGTTAAATTTTATTTATAGTTTTAGCATCTATACATCTACTTTGTTTTAATTATATTTAATTTTTTAACTATGGAAAAGCAAAAAAAAATGTAGAAATTTCTCATGTAGTCTTTGAACTTTCTCTTAAACATATAAAAAGTAAAGTCATTTTTCTGATAGCTCTAATATTATTCCTAGCATAACTCTATTTATGTCTTCACCCAAGGAAAATAAATGTTCTGCACTCATACATCTTTTAATAGAATCTTACCAAAAATGTTCTTGCTTATTTCTTAATTGGAATTAATGAAGAAGCAAGAAAACTAAAAAGAAAACATCTGTTTTCTCCTTTAGATGAAATCACATACAGGCAGATGCACATGCCTGTATACATGTGCATCTCTGTCATTTGATTCAATGTAGATATTTTTTATTTTTTCTAATAATTAGTATTTCTGTCAATTGAAAGTTCATCAAATATTGAATATGATTGGGCTTATCACTCGAAACCTCCAAGACCCATCCTTAGTAGAGGGGTTGATATAATGTTCATCATGGATTAATTTTCCTTCTCATATATTTTATCAGTAATGACTTTACTTGAACACTATGACTTCTCCTTGCACTGTTGGCTTTTGTTTGGCTTTCCTTCATGAGACAATGTCTCACGTAGCACAAGTTGGCCATGAACAGTTTTGTAATCTATCTATACTTTTCGATATCCAATGCCTTATAGAGGTGCCAGAATTATCAACTTCATGTTTTAGTGTTTAACAGCAACCTTACAAAATCATTTTAGCTACTAACCTTAGGAGACAATTCTTTTAAAAAGATAATATCAATTCATCCGACTGAATTGTGATCTGCGTGGTGGCTTTCTTCATTGTGCTCGCTCTTTTGATCAGGACTCCCTCGACATGTAAGATCTGTCCACTCCTATCTATCAATCTATTCTGCAAATGCAGGACATAAAACAAAACTATGTATAAGCACCATCTACCCTCTCCTACATCTGAGATATCAGTAGAGCTATGACAAGCTTTGTTTTCCTTGGCTACATAGAGTAAGCTTAGACTTGTCAGTGTTTATTATCACCATTTTTTAATAAATTGACAATGAATGTTCTAATACTCTAAGTAATAGCAATATTGCTCACCTTTATTCTTCTATTCTGGGTAAAGTTACTACCATGAACATTTCTATGACAATTTCCCACTACTTTGCAGCTGCAAATGGAGGTACACACAGAATTTGCACCTAAGTTTAGGGGACTAAGAAAAACACAAATTTGGGGAGAACCATGGTGACTTCAAGGCCTCAGGCTTAATCTTAATCCTAAACTGAAACAATTGTTGCCCTCTGGGCTTCTATTTCTTCAGCTAAGCAGGTGAAATGTCTGTCCTTTGTATCTGTGTACTGATTTGCCCTTAAATTTAAAATTCATTGGAAGGATGGATTTTCTGCAGTCCCAATGCCAATTTCCTCATATTGGCCACTTTCAGCAAGAATCCGTGTCTCTAGGAACCACTCTGAGCTTCTGAGAGAGACTGTATTGATGGCTGAGTTAGCACTCTAGCTTTGTTTCTCTTATTTGAAAACAAATATAATTAACTAGGAGTCAGTGCAGCATTTGTAAAGCTGAAGCAGAGGGATCATAAGTTCAAAGTCAGCTTGTACTGCATCACAGGACCTCGTCTCAAAAACATAGAAAAACAAAACAAACCAAAACACTAAAAAATAAATATAAAATAAAATGCAGAGATCATTTTCCTTCTGTAAAAATGTATTTACATTTATTTTATATTGTTAACAACTTAGCATGTGATCACACCCTCTCAAAATGAAGGCATCCTCTTTGACTGCATTAAACTTGCTGTATTATAGCTATCTATTTATAAATCATTTATTGTGGTTGCCTACTGTGAGAACTTGGCATAACAATTATCATAAATGATAGCTTATATTCTGAAAACAAACAACACAATAGCATTATTTATCTTGTTACGTTTCCTGACTTGAAGTCATATAGAGTTTCCAAGTCAAATCCAGAATTTTTTTCAAATCATAAATGTTTCACTCAAATTTACTTTTGATTTAAGTTAGTAGTAAATAACTTCATGAATGCCAAACTTGAAAGGCTGTTGTAAAAATTATTGAATATCTTCTCATAGCTACTGTCCATAGATGTTTATTACACTGAAATAAAACTGTAGAGCCACCTGGAGAAAGTGAAATGGGATTTTTAATTTATCTGATACAGTTAATTAACTGGTCAATTAAAACCAAAAGGGCAATTAGCACTGAGCACAATCCAACTGAAAATGGATTTTGATCTCTCCTAGGAAATTCATTAATGTCAAACACTGTTTCTGTAGATAGCAAAAGAATATAAAGTCCATTTGTGGCCATGATTTCACAACAACAGAATCTTGACAAACCTAAAGGGTACAAATGAGTCCTGCTTAGAGAAAGAAGTTGGTTATTTAGAGGAAACAGCCCTCCTTTGGCCATTGTATTGCCTTAAATTTAGGGAGAGCAATAACCAAAGCAATTTAGTGGGAGTTCTTGTTTTGTTTTCTACTGCTTTTATGAGAAAAAATTCCAATAGTGTAACTGAGTAAAGAAAACGGCAGAATGTTTAACTGACCTGAAGATTCCCATATATGTTAAATCACAGAATTCTCTATCTCTCAAGTCAATGTTATCTAAATCTACCTACAGAAATTAAGTAGCATTATATTAAGAAGGATGAACAATTTCTTTCGTCTCTCCATGTCTTCTCATCATAAAATAAAATATTCTAGGTTATCTTAGATATTCCCTGCAGTTTGCTAAACATAGTAATTAAGTACTGACAATGGTTTATGAGCTCCTTTTAAAGGCTTACTTCAAACTGTGCATATACACATCCACCCTGGCAGTTTAGTCAAGCAAATATCCATAGTTCTCTGAGAAAACAAAAGGCTAGAAAAGCCCTCTTGTAAGAGATAAGGAATGGTACTGTCTCTCTAATGATGATGACTCTCATTGTCTCCCAGGCATGCTGGGTATACCAATTTTAATGATGGTAACAAATAGCACTCGATTCCCTAGGTCCTTATGTCAAGTCAATATTTAATGTTCATATTTATTTCTGGCTTACAAACAATTCATGGACTAATTGCTGGGTTTTAGAGACAAAGTGTTCTGTATTCTTTCTAAAAAAACAGCAACAACAAATCCTGAGACACCTAAAGAAGCTTTTGTGATTGTCTGAGTTAAGTAAAATTTGCACTGGGTATTATCCCCTTGTCAGGGCAACAATTTCTTAATTATTCACTCATACAACTTGGGGATCAGGTGTGGGTCTAGAACACATGCTTAGAAGTGGTCAATAGAGTCAGGATTCAGCGTTGCTGAACATGCAGGACCCAGATTCTTTTTCTACATTACATATGGTATTTTCCCTGAGATTGTCTATATAAAGTTAGATAAACGCAGTTCTGTAATCATTGTACTGAATGAGCTTCCTTGCTAAAGGTATTGCACAGTTTATATTGTGTTAGTACAACCACCCACAAAGAAATTTATCTAAGCTTCAAAGCCATAAAAGGTCAGACAGTCAATACTGTTTGCTTTGCTCCTATTCCACTAGCCTTTGTTTACATAGATGATGCATACATAAACAGACACAGTGGGTTCAAGTGGGCTCGATTTGTACAGCAGGCTACCAGTTGTTGACCTGTGTTAGTGCTTATCTTAATATGTTTTATGTAGTTTACATGTTGTTTTAACAAAATACCAGGCAAAAGTAACTTAAGGATAGAAAGCGTTATTTTGGTTTACACTCTAAGAATATTGCCCAATCAAGGGAGAAAAGTCATAATGAAACTTTGCTTGGCAGCTGATCACATAACCTTGCCACATTGTATCACTGTCTTAAGTAGCAGAGAGAGGAATGCTGATTCTTTGCTAATTTTTCCCTTTTGATGCAGTCCAAGACCAGAGCCCAAGAATCAGTAAAACTGATATTTAGGGTAGAGCTTATCCCCTCATATAAACTGATCATTCTTCACAGACATGTCCCGAGGCTTGGCTCTTCAGTGATTCTAGATATTGTTACCTTCAGAATCATTATAACCTACAGGAAGGTATTATAGTATAAATGAATATTTATACACAAACATATATACAAACATATACATAAATATGAAAGCATGCTTTTGCACTGTATAAATGTATATCTGGTACTATGGGTATACCCAGTGTACAAAATTCCATCTTTGACAAATGTTTTTGTCTTATCAAAAAATTATAATATTCATACTAAGTTGGATGCTTAAAAGGTACAATCTACTACATATGGTTTTGAGAAATGTTTGCCACCAAAACCATATGCATATTAGAGTTTCTTTTAATTATAAGAAATAATTTCAGACCTATGCATAGTATTTTTTAAAGTGTTTGAAACATTGAAAAACGGACATTGAGCAATTCCATGAGAGAAAAATGTGAACACACATAGTCCTAGGGCCACATGGTTCATCTTGTAATAATAGAACAATAACCTTAGCAGTCAGGTTATGAACCAAGTCACCTACTTCTTTGATCCAAAATAGCATTTAAAAGATTGTATGGCCTATAACCCTCACCTGCAATAGGATGCTGGTGACATGTTTATAAAACTTTTTAAAACTCTAGAAATTGTTGTAAGTTAAGTTTGTATTGTAACCTTTCTTTCTTTACCCCTTTGGCCTTAAGTAATCTCAAGGTCTTAGGAATGTGTGATTGCCTTTCAGGCCACTGACCAGCATACATTTTATATATATAGTGAATATATCCATGTTAGTTTCTATGTGTAAATATACACCAGATTTTGCTATCCAGATAGTTTTATTGAGCCAGAATATTTTCCTGCTCCTTTAATGATCTTAACTTTTATAAACTTTACTTTTACAAAAGGCAATAGATACATAAATACTTAGTCTGGCTTCCTACAACAAGAGCAACTAAAATGCCTTTTGGGCTTTGCCCTTATTACCATATGCTGATAAGCAATCAGATGAGAAAGGACAGCATTTGCTATGAAATTATACACTGACTATGAATCAAGCAACTCTTGAAGAGATAGAAAAAAAATTTAAAGGTGATTTCTATGTCAAACTCTTCAATTTTGAAACCCATGATTATAAATGAAGGCCACACCCAGGGTGGCCTGCAGAAACTGATGCACCAACCAAAGACATTGCAAGTAAAGAACCTAGAACCCCTGTTCAGATGTAGCTGATGGACAGCTCATTATACATGGAGAAGGGGAGGGGAGAGCAGGGGACTGCCTCTGACAGGAACTCTGATGCCTGCGATTTGATCACTGGACCTTGATCAGAGGCCCTGTGAGAACACAAAGGATGTAGATGCAGGCTATCCAGATGAGACCAGATAGGCTGTGGTAGGATGGTGGGGAAGGTGACCCTATCAGAGGTCTAGGGGAGGGAAATATTGCAGAAGAAGGAGGGAGGGTGGGAACAGGAAGATAACAGTAGGGGAATTATAATTGAGATGCAATGTAAATAAAATTTTTTAAATGTATAATATATATATATATGTATATATATATATATATACATATATATATATATATATATATATATATATATATATATATATATATATATATGGGGATCTAAATATCCCAAATTATAGTTCATCCCTTTTCAAGTGCCAGTGACATACCCTGCACATTCTCAGCAATGATTCTGCTTTCTCTCTTATTCAGTTATAAAGCACATGGTGATACCTCCGAGTAGATCCTTCTAGAGTCTTTATGAAAAGCTGCTATAATTTGAAGACGAAGAGCAAAGATATTAGTGAAATGTAGCAGCCATAGACACCATATACACAAACAAAACTTGACAAAATAATTGTGTTAGTGACTCCGGCATTTTAGATATTCATGAGAGAAGACATGGTGGACTGCTTGTGGTTCTCTAATTGCAGCTTATTATTGTAGGTTTGTTAGGATGAAAGGAGAAATCTCTACAATGTTAGAAGCCTGAAAGCAATCTCTTTCTCACAGCAGCAAATGCGAGATTATACTTAATACAAAGAAAACAGGAATCTGGAAGAATAGGA
The DNA here is from genome assembly GCF_903995435.1 of Acomys russatus. NCBI lineage: Eukaryota > Metazoa > Chordata > Mammalia > Rodentia > Muridae > Acomys > Acomys russatus. Next base: position 32,608,066 of record NC_067149.1, read on the forward strand.
GGTAACATGCATAACTTATACCGGGTGGAGTCAAGGTTCTGCTGGCACCATTGGAGCCTTGTATGTTGAATGAGTTGAAAGTTGAGGAAAGAAGGAACTGCTTTGGGCTTCTAATCATTTGGAGGTCTGGTTCTGACACTTGAGCTTATATCCTTTATAACACAGTTCAAGACTAAAGAGAGCAATTAACATTGCATATTGCTCGCAGAAACTCCTAAAACAGGGAATGTGAGCTTTTAGCCTCAACTTTTGACTGGGTCATTGTAACATATGTGAGAAACCATTTTATATGATGTTAAGGGATTTAAGTATTAATAATGGAAATGTTGTGCTTTGGCTTTGGCTATTACTGATTTCAGTGTTGAGGTGTGTTTATTTCCCTTTACAAGGTACTGCAGCAAAGGAAACGGAATTCTGGAAGTAAGAGGCAGAGACAACACAACTCTATAAAGTGAGGGAGCATAAGCTCTGCTTCTCTAGAGACACCCACAGAGCTTTAATCATGAGAGGAGGACAAGAGAGTCTGGTAGAAAAAATAATGAATATACATGAAATCAGTGGACCATATAATTTATCTTGTAAACTGTGACTTTTGGGAGAAAGAAATACTATTAATAATTCTGTCATGACATTTGGGTACACAGATATTGTGCAGGGAAATATGGTTATGCTACTGGTGTGCAATTTTTAAGAAGTATGTAGAGTCTTGGAAGAAATTTATTGTAAATCTAACAATATCTTTCCTGTTAATAGATAAAGTATGTGTAGTGATTAGGGAATAGATGGTTTCATGGGTATGTTTTTTAAATAAGCATCTGGAAGGTGAAGATTCTAAATTTATATGATTTTGAATATTATTCCAAGGAATTTGAGAGTGTGATGAAGAATGAATCAAAATTTTATAATCCTGTCAGAATAGAATAAAAGAAGTTTTATACAAAAAAAATTGATGTTAACTTTCTAGTGGGTAGAAAAAAAAATGGTTCAAGGGAGAAGGTTTAAATAGAGGTAAACATTTTTTATCTTCATGACTTCTAGTATAGGTTAAAAAAATCATTCCTTTTGGATCTCTAAAAGTAAATTGTAATTAATTTGCACAGTTATACCATTTATTCTTATTATTTTCTCGTGTGGGGTAGTGAAGATTTAAATTAAATCTTGGCCAAATATTTAATGTCCCATTTTTCTTAAGCTCTGATATCTTTCTCCATTGGGACCTATGCTCTCCACTGGAGCCTGTCACTCTACAAACACATTATAGGTCCACTCTACCTGGTGATGTTCATGTATGCTGTAGGAATCACAGTCCATCTCATGATTGATTATCTTACTAAGAATGTACCTTGTAATTTTCTTTCTCTTTCTGTGTGGTGTTTGGGTTGAGTTTGATTTTGCTATTTTTTTTTAATTTAGTTTTATTTTGTTTCCCATTCTTAATTTTACTTGTATGGGCATATGTGGTTTGCCTGAAAGTATACTTGTGCAAAACCTCCATATAGTATCCACAGATGCCAGATGAGGGCAAGGCATCAGCGTTCCTGGGACTGCAGTTACTGATAACTATGAGCTTCTATGTAGGAGCTGGCAAATTAACTCAGGTCAACTCAGGTCATCTGGAGGATCACTCAGTACTCACTATTGCTGAGTCAGTTCCCCAAGCCTATTTGTTATTGTTGTTTCTTTGTTTTGGTTTTGGTTTTGGTTCGGATTGTTTCTGTTTTTTAAATATATTTTATTAATTTATTCATATTACATCTAAATTGTTATCCCATTCCTTGTATCCTCCCATTCCTCCCTTCCTCCCATTTTTTCCCTTACTCCTCTCCCCTATGACTGTGACTGAGGGGGGCCTCCTCCCCCTGTATATGCTCATAGGGTATCAAGTCTCTTCTTGGTAGCCTGCTATCCTTCCTCTGAGTGCCACCAGATCTCCCCATCCAGGGGATGTGGTCAAATATGGGGCACCAGAGTTCATGTGAAAGTCAGTCCCCACTCTCTAATCAACTGTGGAGAATGTCCTGTCTATTGGATAGATCTGGGTAGGGGTTCGAAGTTTACTGCATGTATTGTCCTTGTCTGGTGCCATAGTTTGAGCAGGACCCCTGGGCCCAGATCTGCCCATCGTAATGTTCTACTTCTAGGGTTCTAGGACCCTCTGGATCCTTCTATTTCCCCATTCTCCCTTGCTTCTCTCCCTAGAGTCCATCCTATTGGGATTGTTGCTATTTTATGCAATGTCTCTCAAACCAAGATTTTAGATTCATTTAGAAATTCATTCACACTTGAAAATGTAAATACATATTCAAATATGTAATGGGAAATTAAATGGAAAGAGCTTGTGATATCATTATCAGCATCATCACTCAGCGCTGTTTATTGAACTGAGCATAGTTTGTTTCTTTGATTTTCATCTCTGCTTTAAGTCCTGTATACACTTATCTTTATTTTTATAAAGTAGAATATAATCACAATTTCATAAGTATTTATAGTTTTGCATATTTATATTTTGTTTCTCTTTATTTATTGACTGGTTTATATTTATTTTGAAATAAATAGATGCAGAAATAAAGGCATTTTGAAATTTAAAACATCAGGAAATTGTGAAATTCGTTATTCATCAGTTTTTTATATAACACCCAAACACTTTCTAAAGTTATTAGAGCTTGAATATAGTGGTACTACACACAAAAGTTTCACTTGGAGTCCAATATTTTTATCAAAATAACACAGGTGAGTTTATCCTAAGGTTATTTTAAATTTTTATGAGTTTATCAGTGTAATAAACTATTATTAGATTGTTTTTGTGAAGTAAAGGGCATGCTACCACCTTCCCTTGGTTTCATTTATCTTGGAATAGCTAAAATGTCAAAATAAATTAGCGACAATTATGGTGTAATCCCTTGGGGAAAACATATCTCCTACCAGTGAGATATTACCACTAGGAATTGGTTTTTTACACAAATTTTGTGATAATATTAATTTTTGTTCTGTTAATATTAATAAATATAATGACTCATAATGAGTATCTTCTCAATATCTTTATAGAACTTTTAGAAAATCTGTTGTTTTCATGAAACCTTTGTGTATATATATACATGTATATATATGGTGTGTGTGTGTGATGGAATATAATCATTGAAAGTTAAAATTACAGACTTAAAATCCAATTAATGGAAAATTTAATCCACATATTATGCATTGAATTGTGTATTATTCTAATTAATCAAAATATGACCTGATATGTGTAAACCTTAGCAAAATATAACTATTGTAAAATATAGTAATTTCTGTTGCTTTATTTTGATAATATCTTAAAAATAAATTTATTTAATGCTTATCATTTGGTATACATATTAAGATACTCATGTTTGTCAATTTTGTTTCCTTCAGATAGATTTCTAACATCCTGACTTGAAGATAAAATCTTCTTTCCTGCTGATTGCATGGGAGAAATTTTTGACCTTAGAACGTGGAGATGAGGTTGCTATGGAAACTGGTAATTCTGCTGCCACTCATAAACTCTTGTGCAGGTAAAGTGTTCTATTATTACGAGTTTAGATTGATAAATACATTGATGCTATATATCTTCCTTTAGATGAAACAACCCTGAAAATGCACAAGACATTTGTTATTTGAATGACCAAGTGGGAAAGTTGTGAGGATGACCTTTAGTTCAAATAGAAAGTTTAATACTTTAAAAAAAATACATAAAATGACTCTTTTGATACATTGTTATTAAATTTATGAATTTTCAAATACGATATTTAGTAAACTGTAATTAAGTGATTTATCATTTATAGATTCATTTTAGTGAATTTATTTACATTGAAATCTTCATGTATCTAAAATGAAAAATAATGTAAAATGTCCTTGGAAAATTGGAAAAAAAACCTTGGTGTTTGTTTTCTTCTTCCTCAATAACCAAAAAAGGATGACAGACATGTTCATCTACTCAATCTAATGACAATCATATCTGGTTTTGAAATAAAATTTCCTTGTAATAAATCACCTTAAATAAAAGGTTTTGCATTACCTGAAATATGAAATAGCCATATGCTTTCATGGTACTTCTTTGGGATTTTGTTTAGGATATGCTTAACAAGCCTATGCTTTGGGTTGTGCCCTGGTGCACTGTATCTATGGAAAGCTAGACTTGTCTGAGACAGAACTCCTCCAAGACAGGCTCAGTCAAGGTAGCTGTGTTGATTTGCCTTGGATACACATGATCTTTCATCTGCTTGTGGATCAGAGTTTTTCACATGATGGCTTCTTGGGGTTTCAAAAAAAATCCCAAGAATACATTATACCAGGGATTAGAGTCCAGATATAGTCAATTCTGTGGCATTCTTCCAATGACCTCAAGTTACTCAATTAGCCTAATTTTAAAGGGTATAGAATTATCTACAACTCTTGATAAGGACCTTTAAGGATTTATTTAAAGGGACCTGGAATTATAATGGCAATATCAGTGGCTAGAAAATAAATAGTTATCCATAATCTGTTCAGAGCAGCTAATTATTCTGTTGGTGTTGTTTAAGCTGAATTTAGTTTTATTTGATATGTGTGAGTGTTTTGCTTTCCCGGTACATGAGAAAGCCAAAAGAGGATGTCAGGTACCCTAGAACTGGAGTATACTTGTGAGCCACCACTTAAGTGTGGGGAGCTGCACCCAGATCTTCCACAAGAATAGAAAACACTCTTTACTGCTGAACCATCTCTCAGGCCAACGCTGCCTTAACTGCCAAGCTTACCTGCCTACACTGTACCTTAGTTTCGGCACTGACTTGGTCACGGAGCTATCAGAAAAGCCCTTGATCACCTTCACGCTGACTCTGAGTTTCCCTGCTTGTGTAATGATAGCTACCATCTATATCTTACAAAATTGTAACAGTTCGGTAATAACATCATAATTACAAATAAACCTTATCTATGTACATTATCTATGTACTACCAATACCAAGCTATGAAGAGTTAAAATATATGCAAATTAACCTGAAGAATCAGAAACCTTACAAATGTATTCTCATTATCAGGAAATCCGACATCTCCTACCACTGCAATGTTTATTCAGAGTGATCACATTGTTTTGGCTTATGTCACTTCTACTTCTCTATGAGAAAAATGAAGTTAATAATAATGTGGTTTTCATACAATATATTAAAAGGAGACAGGAAAGTCATTAAGATGCCCCCAAATTACCAATGTTCAAAGAACTCTATTCCTACTTTAAGTTTTAGCTTCCTGTCAAAATTCTACATTAACATTCTGCCCTTTAAATGTGTCTATTGAATTAGCATAGGCTCTCTTTTAGACCTTTTGTGCTAAACTAAAATAAACCCATTGTTCTCAGAACACATATCAAATATGAGACATACTCTGTCTCTTCTATTAGCTTCTATTTATACAATTTGGATGTGATTCAACGTGCCCTTTTGCCTTATCCTAAGGGAAAAATAATCATATGTCCTTGGTGCACAGTTTCATCATGAAACACATTGGATCTATTTCTTCTAAACCACAGCCATTTAAATATAATAATCTCAACGAAGTATTGCCCCAGAGGTAAAGATGATGATGCTGTTTTACACAAGAGAGCATTGATTTACGTCTGTTTGTTTTGTTTGAGATTTCATGGTGTGCACCACATGGGGGAACAACGGTAGGTTCGAGAACGCTGTCTTCCATGCCTCCTTCTTTTTGTAATCATTCTTAAAGTCAGGCAAGTCTTTTACAATTGTCTGTGTCTCCCTTCTGACTTTCCCTGTTATAACCCACTAAAATGTATATATTTTAATTCCCTGTTATTCCAATTTGAAGTACAAATTGTTTGTGGTCAGATTCTTTTGTGTTTTCTGTTGTTTAAAGAACTTCGTAACCTTTTCTTAGATCTTTACTACAGATACTGGATCCTGGGTCTCGCAATGACTTGTAGTTTGTTTAATCAGACAATATTGATCCTAAGACGTTTTGTCAGTGTGATCACTTAAAAATGTATTTGCTTTGCTTTAGTAATTTTTTTTATATTAGGAAAGCACAGAGGCCAATTTAGTTGAAAACGCAGCTCTTAAATAGACACACTTGAATTATTTTTTTAATAAAAAAGGGGAAGGGTTAAAAATGTTCCACAAATATCTTGGTGTTAACTGTCTGGAAACTGTAAGAGTTATTTAAGTTGTAAAAATGTGTTTTGAAGCTGTAATTAAGTTGAGTGTCTTAAGATGGGCATAATTATTCTTGATCTTCATCAAATTCTCCTCCTCTCCAGCCCCTCCTCACCTTTCTCCCTTTCCTTCCTTCTTCCTTTTTCTTCTTCTTCTTCTTCCTTTATTTTTCTCTGTTTCTTCCTCTGCTTTTGTCTCGTCTTACATTTTAATATATTAACAGGAAAACAGGAAACAGTGTGGCTGGGTTACCTCTCTATGAGTATAAGACAGAGCTGTGTTAACTATTTAGAAACAGAGCTTCTTGTTGCTGGAATAGCAAATATATAAGAAACCTCAACTTTGTGATGCCTGTGGTCTGTAAAGCCACTAGGAACTATGGCGAGACATGTGGCACATACTGACACCAGAAGTCCATGATCTGGGCTCCAGCTGACTGTAAAGGGCAAGGAAGCTACTTTTGTAGATGTATTGATGACTGCAGACTCACATTTGAGGAAGAGGGACACAGAGGCCTTCTCTGACAAGGTCTACCCTCACCATAAACTAACAACCTTTACAGAAAGCCTTCTAAGATAACTTTTTTATTATTATAATTTATTCAGATTGCATACCAATTGTTATCCTCTCACTTGTATCTTCCCATTCCCACCCTCCCTCCCTCCCTCTTTTGCCCTATTTCCCTCACCTAGACCTCTAATGGAAGGGTACCCCCTCTCCCACCATATGACCATAGCCCATCAGGTCTCATCCAGAGAGCCTGCTTCCCCTTCCGTTTAAAAATTATGATACGGATGCTGAGGTGTAGCTCTCTACTATTGACAGCTCTTGATGAGGGAGCCAGTCAAGAAGAACTCAGTTTCCTTTAAGGGACTAGCCACTGTCCCAAATACTTCCTAGAGCATGGTCCAGGGAGTATATGGGCAACATAAATTAGACATGTGTGTGTGTGTGTGTGTGTGTGTGTGTGTGTGTGTGTGTGTGTGTGTGTGTGTGTGATGGTGGGTCACAAAGGTAGGGGCTGTGGACCTGGAAGGGGGTTGGGGTACAATGTGAAATTCCCAAATAATAAAAAAATATTATGTAGAAAAAAAGGAATCCTGAAAAAAAGGCCATTGAATTTGTTTTACTTCTACTGACATTTATGGTGCCTATTATTAAGAGTTTTTTTGTATATCGAGAGAGTTTCTTTTGGAAAAAATAAAGTTTTAATTTGTGAGGGGTCAATAATTGGTGATAGTTTTTTGGTTAGTTATGGGGTCTTGTGTCCAGGTCCACTCTTGATACTGAGAATCCATCCATTGCATGTCCATTCAGGTAGTGTGCAGAGTTCTAGTCTCTATGTGGAACAGTTCTGCTGTAATTCCAAAGCCTTGGTGGTCTCTGTCACTTCTGGTTCTTATATACTTTCAGCAGAGAGGTAGTAGTATTTAGTATTCCCCTAGGTCACTGGCCTGTCTAGTCTCCGGTTCTTCATCACCAGGTAGTGTCAAAGATAGGTTCAATGTCATGGAGTGAACCTTAAATCCATGAAAATATTGACTGGTTAGTCCTACAAATGTTGTAGCACTATTGCACCAGCTCATCTTGCAAGCAGGTAACCATTATAGATGGAGGAGTTTGTAGTGTAGTCGGTGTTTATCTTTCTCCTTTGGTAATCTGCAAAGTACCTTCCAGGACCTTGAACACTATTCAATAGTGTTGAAGACTCTAGGTAGCCACCAGCTATATTTCTCCAAAGGGTACCACATTTTTCCTCTTTCACAATTTCATTTCCTAGTCATGAGATGACAATTTTTACTTGGTCCTGGGCTCTTGTCATTTGTTACCTCACATTTAAACAACAGAGCCATTTGAACATGGAATGGAGTCTTTGAAGCTTTGAGCTAAAATAAACATTTCTCTTGTTGATATGTTTATGTGCTTATGAAAGCAATAGAAAGCTGACTAAGATGCTATGGTTCTATGTTAAAAAATCAGAAATTTTAACAGCTTTCAAGGTTACAGTTAAAACATTAAAATTTGTCATATAAAATATTATTAATGGAGCAAATTGGTTGGTGATAGGGTAAAACTGATAACTGAGGCACCATATATTGTTGTTGTAAGGTATTCAGGATCAGAGATAGCAAGGGTTAAGCCAGAGTTTGACAGTTGTGCTACAGTCCTTTGTAAATGGTACTCCTTTCCTGTGGCTCCTGCTGAACTTCTGGCCTGTGTGAGTTCCTATTACCACTGCCTTTATGATGAACTGTGAAATGGAGGAATAAGAAAAGTAAAGCATTTCCACGTCAAATTGCTTTTGATCATGATGTTTATCATAGCAATAGAAACCCTAACTAAGACACTACTTTAAGTATTTCTGCTCAAGGTTTTGTGTTTCAACTTTATTGTTTTAACTAAATTATACTGTTTCAATGTGAGTTTAAAAATTCACTTGGCTTATAATCAAGAATTTTCCATTTCTGTGTCATTTTTATTTACTTCTTTTGCTCTGTTCTAAGTGTCTTTGTGTGAATCCTATAAACGCAAAGTGAGGACTGGTAAGATTACTCAGTCAGTAAAACTGTTTTCCTTGAAAATATAAAGATGTGCATTTGATTCCCTGAATCTATTTTTAAAAAGCTACTTATGATGCTTTGTAATCTCAATGTGGAGAAAGTGAAGAGAGTCACATCTCCTTTCTTGAAAAAGTTGGAAAATACATGAAGAAAAGCCCTTGAAGTTGATATCTGTTTTCCATGCCTGTGGGTACTCAACATGCATTTACCTATTCTTTCTTTCTGTCTGTCTGTCTGTCTGTCTGTCTGTCTGTCTGTCTGTCTATCTGTCTGTCTGTCTGTCTGTCTATCTGTTTGTCTGTCTATCTGTCTCTCTCTCTCTCTCTCTGTCCTTCTCTGTCTCTGTCTGTCTGTCTGTCTATCTGTCTGCCCTCCCCTCCCCCCCCCGCTCTCTCTCTCTCACACACACACACACATCTCGCACCTATCTTGTTAGACCTATATTCAAGGACATGGGCATGGAGTTAGTCAGCTTTACTGGCTGAATAAAATTAAAGGCCCATTCTATCATTGGAAAAATGCTTGCATTATGACTTCAAGGCTTAATGTGATGCTGTTTCCAACCGCATTAATTACTTTCGAGAAATAACCTGTCTTAAAATTGCAAGATTTCTTTCCTGCTACTGTTTACATACAAATATATTTACTTTATTTTAAAAATGTCTGGAAAAGAGTTTGATTTTTAATTAACTTATTTTGGACTGATATCAATAAATAAAATACCTAATTTCATTAATACTTTTATATAGCTTACTTTTTTTTAATAAATGGGTTAACATAAAAGAATTCAGAAGAAAATATAACTCCTAAATACATAGAGTTAGCAACCAACCTCTGGGAAAGTTCACTGGGAAATATTTATGATGTCTTGCACCTTACTGTGTTGCAAGTGAGCCTTTTATTGAATTGAGAGCCAGAGTAAATGAGCTACCTGAGACAGAAAGCCACTAGAATGGAAATGGTCACTGTGACCAAGATTTCTTCACAAAAGACTATGTATCACCAGCAAATCCATGGCAATTGGCAGGTGTAATAAACCTGCTATTCTCAAGGATCCCAGAAACACATAATGGATATTCCTTTGGGTCCAGGTGTGATGAATATTGAGTATATCACAAACTACACTCTGCCTATGGTCTGTACGGTCTGTTCATTTTTATTGTTATCATAATAGCACCTTGAGGAACAAAACATTAGGCAATACTTCTAATCCAAGTGACATCTTTGCATTTTCTGATAAAGATGGCTCAAAGTAGAATGTTGATAACACTATTTTTATGCAATGGCCACTGATTGGGTAGTTGTGAGGTTATCAAACCTTTTTCCCAAGTAATTCATTCCTAAACTCTGAATAAAATTGTTTTCCAAGACTGATATAGAAAAGGCATTTCTGTTTAGTCAGCATTGAAAGAGAGTCCCTGCTGCATAGGCTGACATGCCATAGGAAATATAGGCTCTTCACAGAAGAGGGTGACAGAGAGTGCTTCAAGCATGAGGTGTTTGAAAGAGTGTATGAAGTACTCCCATGCACCTCTTTCTTCTTCTAATCATCTCTTTTTCTCTATTTCTAATTCTTTTAGACATGGTATAGTGTATCCCATGCTGAACACAGACTCACTGTGTAGCCAACACAACCTTGAAAACATGATTCCACCTTCCCAATCCTACCAATCCTGGACTGCAGGAAGACAGGCATTATCAGCACAACTGTTTTTGTTGTTGATTTGTAGTATGAATAATTGTCCTCAGGATATTGCACAAGCTATATTATCACTAACAACATAAGACATATTTATTTTAATGGCATTTATAACCAACCACTTAAACATAACATTGGTGGTATTTAAAATAGCAATGATGAGTTTTTCTTCTCCCTATTAAAACTTTCTAGAAACTTAAAATAAAAATTTTAGCATGCCCAAAATATCACTGGACTTCATCATTCTTTTGCATATATCCAATGAACTGAGCCCAATCTTTTATCATATAAAACTTATATCATATTCAAAAATGATCAAGGTTTTTCCATGTTGAGTCTTTGTACTTGATATTAAATTATCTGGAATTCTCTTTAGATCTTTCTGTAACTAGCTGCTTCCATTATACCCATCTCAGATCTATCATATCCATGTACCTTCCTGTAGACTAATCCCATGTAGCCTGCATCTAGTCTAACTGGAGTTTCAGTGTCTCCAATGACCTTCATGGTACTTGAAATTAACTTATTTTTACATGCTGTTACTTTTCTATTTTGTGTTTATATATGGAGTAATATAAACTCTGTACATTGAAAATATTGTCACAAATAATTGCTATGACATCTCTTTCATAATGCAATACGTGACAAACAACATATACTTTTAAACAAATATATAACTGATTGACCTATCAAAATAAGTCCCCAGACTACTTAGCAGTAATCTAATATTCTCATATACCTTTAATAGTTTTATCAGATATAATTCTAATCCATATTTTAAAATAAATAATTTAATCATAATTCAATAGTTACCATCGGGTTGTTTTTATTTTATTTTTTTAAAACTCTAATTTGGGAGCTGGAGTGAAGGCTCAGCAGTTTAGAACATTTGTTGCCCTCCCAGAGGACCTAGACAAGTAAAATTTTCAGTTGGTTATATTAGCATTTGAGAGTAGCAGAAAACTATAAGTATTATTAGTTTTTTAAAAATATTTTTAACCTTCAGGCTATACTTCATCTTCTTTCAGGATTCGGTACAAGTTTTTATTGTTTGAGAACTTCAAGCATCACTATAACACATTTTGAGCAAGTCCACCCCTTCTCCCTCTTTTTAAAATTCTTCCATAACTTTCCCAATTATTTATTCTTAATGTCATGTGCTCTTTAAAAACAAGCTAAGTCTACCTAGTGTGCATAGGCAGAGCACTATCTATTGGAGTCTGGGTAGGCTCTCAGGGGCTGTTTCCTGAATAAACCTAACTCCCCTTTCTCCAGCCGCCACCACTTGCCGAAAGCTGTTTAGTTAGTGGTCATAGTTCATGAGACACTGCCTCTCTAGTTTTGCTGAGATTTTGGCTGCCTTGATCTTGTACATGTCTTGTACACTCAGACACTGCTCTAAGTTCCCATCTACAATGCAACTGTTGTACCTGGCAAATATGTGTTACTTACTGCAAATTCCCAACATCCTTTTTCTAAAAATCTTTCTGTATCCCCTTCCTGTGCCATAATTTCTGACTCTTGATCATAAGGGTTTGATGTAGTTGTGCTCTCAAGAGCTGAGCACTCCACAGTATCACATCTTGTGCACACTGGCCAGTTGTGGGTCTTGTGTTAATCACCTAGGACTGTAAAAAGAAGCTTCTCTGATAAGGCTTGGGAGAGGTACTAATCTGTGTATAAAAAGATAACAACACAGGAGGCAATTTAATACTGTGCCCATTTGTGAAAATGAGAGTATTAGGGTCCTCCCTACAGCCCATAAAATACCCAGTCACGCATTTATGTTATATCTTGCAGAGTAAGATTTATATAGAATTAGAAAATCGTTACTGCCAAACTGCTTGTGCCACTATTGCACCAGTTGGCATGTCAAAGCAGGCCTATTGTTAATATGGCCAACAGGGTTCAAAGGTGCACAGGACTGTCATTTTTATTCCCATGTAGCAGCTCAGTGCCTTACAGAACTATGAACCCTAGCCAGTAGGACTGTTCTACCAGATGAGCATGATGATCTGTGATTCAGTATGTGGTGTCTTCAGCAATGAGGATCTTACCATCAAGATCTGGAATGGAACCAAGATCAATGACAAGAGCCTTCATTTCATCTTTTTTTTTTTTTTCAACATAAATTTTTTTTATTAATTTATTCTTGTTACATCTCAATGTTTAAGATGAGGATCCAGAGGGTCCTAGAAACCTACAAGTAGAACAATATGATAGGCAGATTTGGGCCCAGGGGTCCCGCTCAAACTAAGGCACCAGCCAAGGACAATACAGGCGGTAAACTTTAAACCCCTACCCAGATCTAGCCAATGCTCAGAACATTCTCCACAGTTGAGTGGAGAGTGGGATATGACTTTCTCACGTACTCTGGTGCCTCACATTTGACCATGTCCCCTGGAGGGGGAGACGTGTTGGCACTCAGAGGAAGGACAGCAGGTTACCAAGAAGAGACTTGATACCCTATGAGCATATACAGGGGGAGGTAATCCCCCTCAGGAACAGTCATCGGGGAGGGGAATAAGGGGAAAATGGGAGGGAGGGGAGAATGGGAGGACACAAGGGATGGGATAAACATTGAGATGTAACAAGAATAAATTAATAAAAAAAAAAAAGGAAAAAAAGATGCATTCATTTGTTCCCTTATGGGGCCGTGTAATCAGGCTAGTTAAATCTCTCTTACTTCTCCCTGAGAACTCTGCAGCAGCCTTCTGAGGGTTCTCTATGTATCAGGGTTCCTCTATATTCTTTCCAAGACATAGTTTGTTGGTGCTGATTCTGGTACAGGCTTATTTTTATAGTACACAGTGGTTTTGCCATTACTCCCTGCCAAGATCTCCACAAATCTCATTTCCTATGACATTCAAACTGTCTAATCAAGCATTCAAATGAAATTTCCTTCAACATGTTTTGAAACTCCTCCATGTAATACAGTTTCTCTTGTGTCAGGAGCCCTGCTTCCCTATTTTTATATATAATTATTTCCTTGATTCAAATCAGAACAAGCCCCTGGAAAGTTCTCAATATGTTCTTTCCTTTTCCACTATTGCTCCCCTTCAGAGACATCTTATCCTATTTACTTCAAATCCAACCATTCAGGGTCAAATCAAGTGTATGTTTGCTCTGAAATATCTGCTGAACAGTGGAGGGTGCTGCTCTCTCCCTAATCTCTAATGGCAAAATAAGGAGTTTTGTCATTTTGTTGATTTTTCATTAGAGCCAGGCCACATTCTCAAATATATACTCATTCTGAGAAGCATGGAACATCCAGAGTTAAAGGTCAGAGTGGATAATTAGATGAGACCTTGCTTTAGAAAAAAAAAAAGTGAAAAGACATGGAGTATAGCTCAGTGTTTGCCTGACATGAACAGTGCCCTAAATCTATCACTATAGTACACAAAATATGCATAAAAAAACAAACAAACATTTTGTATTAGGTAAGTTGATAAGGAATCAGCATACTGTCTTCATCTTTGAGCAATATTGAACTCACTGTGAACTCTCCAAATGATGCTGATGCAGTGTCTGAGATCGAGCATTACTGATATGGAGATAATTGCTCATAGTATACCATTGCCACAGAGATTCTGCTATATTTCCATGGAATTCTTGTCATTGACCTCAAATTTTCATACGATCTCCCTTTGTTACCCATTTCAAGTTGAAAGTGATGAAATCTTTTATTAAATCTCCTAAAAAGCCAAGTATACTTTTCTGGAATTTTGTAAGCCAGCTGCTTAATATAACCAGTGTTTTTATATGTTAGTGTAGAAACTGTGGTATTAAAATAAAATATTCAGGAGTATACAAAAGTCACTACTTCTGAAGTGCTTTAGCATATTTCATTATTTAAGGCTTAAGGCTATTTTTCATGAGAGAAACTACATGATTATTAATTATTGTACTTTATGAAATTCCTCCTGGTATGTTGATAGTTTGTACTTATCCATGGTAAATGTTTATACAACATAAATTGTCAAACGCTAACATGAGGACTTTAGTACTTATGATAAAAAAGTTTTCAGTACAGCAACATAAACTTTACAGGGTTGAGAAATAGTTCAAGATGATTAGATCCATCATATATTTTCATTGGGCATAATAATAGTTTGTTGAGATGTAATTCCAACCATCAGATCATTACTGAATTACAACTAGAGACTATCTCTGATTTTCAATGTTCACTACAAGCTTTGGACAAGGACCAAATGACTTACAGGGTCAATGATAAAGAGTATTATACATTTTATTGTTTTGTTATGTACTTCATATTTATTATAGAGTAAATTTGATAATATACATAGTTACGTGCATGAGCACCAAAGTATAGACAATTTTTGTGAGAAATTTTTTATAATATTGCAGGTTACTCAACATATACACATTTTCATTTTAACCTCTTTTTAATTTTGAGCACGTTTTGTTTCTGGAAATATACAGTGCTAAACAAAAGTATTATATATAAAGTCAGAGAATTGGAAGCCAGACCATTTTCCCCTTGAAAATCAGTACGCATTTAAAGGTATATGTACATACACAAATACACTTATGTATTTATGTAAATAGATATTATTATACTGTATAAATCCAAGGAAAATATCAGCAGACACAGAATAGTTAGCGTCCCCAGTACATATGCATGTACAAAGCTACAAAATTTTTCACCTTGTGTATGATATTCTCTATTTTTCTCCTTTAATAGATTTTAATACATGGTTTACACACAAAAAAAATAGTGTTAAATTTAGAAAGACGTTTAACATATTCTTGACTCAAAAACAAACAAACGAACAAACCTATGTTTATAGGTGTACATAAGAGGTTACAGAAAGACAGAAAAAGCGGTTCTTTTCTCTCATGTAATTCACTAATTCAAACCTGCACTTACTGATGCTTCCACTTAACAACAGTGTTTTTTGCTCACTTTGCCAGGAGCTCACAATAGACCAGATTTGGTACAGAGATATCTCAAAACAACATTAAGGTTAGGAACAAAATTCTCCTGAAACATTTTGATGAGATCTGTGATTGGATCTCCATTCAGAGGCAGGAGACAATAGGAAGTATTTCGTGTGTCAAAAAGGGCAAGCTTGATGCTTTTGTTTGTGTTTTTCATCCATACTTACACACAAACAAATTTCAGAAAATACTTATAATCAAAGAACAAAGACTTGGGACACCTGTGGACATCCAGCTGCTCTCCTCTCATCAAATATTTTCCAATTGTTATTTCTGAAATGCTACTCAATAGATTATTGATGGATACAGTCATAAGTTGGCAATGTTCAGAAACCACTAAAACTGTGCTGAACTGATACCACTCCATGGCTGAGAATGTGCTATATCCTCTCTCATTCTTCAAAGTTCATTGATTAAGGAGCATGGCAAATGAATGCATGAACATGTTCCAACCCCACAAAATCTATGTGTATTTTTCCTTAGATGAGTACAAAGTGTCTTTCCCCATTTCTTTTGATTAGTTTGGTTGAAAGTCTATTTTACTAGATACTAGAATGGCTAATCCTACTTGCTTCTTATGTCTCTTTGCTTGGATTGCCTTTTTACAGCCCTTTACTCTGTGGTAATGTCTATCTTTGTTTCTTAGGTGTGTTTCTTGTATGCAGCAGAATGATGGGTCCTACTTTTCCATGCATTCTGTTAGCCTGAGTCTTTTTTATTGGGGAGTTGAGGCCACTGCTGCTGAGAGATATTAATGGCCAGTGGTTGTTAGTTCCTGTTTTTTGTTTGTTTGTTTGGTTGGTTGGTTGGTTGGGGTTTTTGGTGATGGTGGTGGTAGTATATACATGTTTTTCCTTTATTTTGGTTTTGAAATTGTGGGGTTATTAATCTTCTGTGTTTAATTGGGTGTGAATAGTTTCTTGAGTTGGAGTTTTCCTTCTAGTATCTTCTGTAGTGCTGGATTTGTGGCTATGTATTGTTCAAAGTTCATTTTGTTGTGGAATATCTTGTTTTCTCCGCTACAGTGGTTGAAAGTTTTGCTGGGGATACTAGTCTGCATTGACCGCTTGGTCTCCAGTGTCTGCATGACATCTATCCTGACCCTTCTGGCTTTCATAATCTCTGTTGAGAAGTCAGGTGTAATTCTGACAGTTTGCCTTTTTAAAAATGTGGCAAAGAACTAAAAAGAGAATTCTCAACAAAGGAATATCAAATGGCTGTGAAACACTTAAAGATATACTCAACATCCCTAGTCATCAGATAAATGCATATCAAAATGACTCTGAGACTCCATCTTACACCTATCAGAATGGCTAAGATAAAAAAACTAAAGTGACAGCAAATGCTGGCGAGGATGTAGGGAAAGGGGAACACGTCTCCGTTGCTTGTGTGAGTACAAACTTATACAACTACTTTAGAAATCAATCTGGCACTTTCTTTTTTTTTTTTAATTAATTTATTCTTGTTACATCTCAATGTTTATCCCATCCCTTGTATCCTCCCATTCCTCCCCCCCCCCATTTTCCCATTATTCCCCTCCCCTATGACTGTTCCAGAGGGGGATTACCTCCCCCTATATATGCTCATAGGGTATCAAGTCTCTTCTTGGCTACCTGCTGTCCTTCCTCTGAGTGCCACCAGGTCTCCCCCTCCAGGGGACATGGTCAAATGTGAGGCACCATAGTGCGTGAGAAAGTCATATCACACGCTCCACTCAACTGTGGAGAATATTCTGACCATTGGTTGGATCTGGAAAAGGGTTTAAAGTTTACCTCCTGTATTGTTCTTGGCTGGTGCCTTAGTTTGAGCAGTACCCCTGGGCCCAAATCTGCCTATCATATTGTTCTACTTGTAGATTTCTAGGACCATCTGTATCCTTTTATTTTGCTATTCTCCCATGCATCTCTCATTTAGAGTCCCAATAGGATGCCTTCCCCTCTGTCCCAGTTTTCTGGTAAGTGAAGGCTTTCGTGGGACATGCCCCTTGGGATAGTATGCAGATATAAGTGAGTATATACCATTTGATTCTTTCTGCTTCTGGGTGAACTCATTCATTATGATCATTTCTAGCTCAATCCGTTTATCCACAAATTTCGGGAATTCCTTGTTTTTAATAGCTGAGTAGTATTCCATACTGTATATGTACCACAGTTTCTTTATCCACTCTTCTACTTAGGGTGTTTCCATGTTCTGGCTATTATGAATAAGGCTGCTATGAACATGGTTGAGCAAATATTCTTGTTGTGTGCTAGAGCATCTTCTGGGTATATTCCAAGGAGTGGAATAACTGGGTCTTGAGGAAGCCCTATTCCCATTTTTCTGAGATAGTACCGGATAGATTTCCAAAGTTGCTGTACTAGTTTGCATTCCCACCAGCAATGAAGGAGTGTTCCTCTCTCCCCACATCCTCGCCAGCATGTGGTGTCGCTTGAATTTTTGATCTTAGCCATTCTGATGGGTATAAGATGGAATCTCAGAGTTGTTTTGATTTGCATTTCCCTGATGACTAAGGAGGTTGAGCATTTCTTTAAGTGTTTCTCAGCCATTTGATACTCCTCTGTTGAGAATTCTCTGTTTAGTTCCAAGCCCCATTTCTCAATCGGGTTATTCGGTTCGGTGGTGTTTAATTTCTTGAGTTCTTTATATATTTTGGATATTAGACCTTTGTCAGATGTAGGGTTGGTGAAGATTTTTTCCCAGTCTGTAGGCTGTAGCTTTGTTCTCTTGACAGTGTCTCCTGCCTTACAGAAGCTTCTCAGCCTCATGAGGTCCCATTTATTAATGGTTGACATTAAGGCCTGGGCCGTTGGTGTTCTGTTCAGAAAGTTGTCTCCTGTGCCAATATGTTCCAGGCTCTTTCCCACTTTTTCCTCTAAGTGGCTTAGTGTCTCTGGTTTTATGTTGAGGTCTTTAATCCACTTGGATTTGAGTTTTGTGCAAGGTGACAAATATGGGTCCAGTTTCATTTTTTTACACATAGACTTCCAGTTAGACCAGCACCATTTGTTGAAGATGCTATCCTTTTTCCATTGAATGGATTTGGCTTCTTTGTCAAAAATCAGGTGACCATATGTGTGTGGGTTCATATCTGGGTCTTTGATTCGATTCCACTGATCAACCAGCCTGTTGCTGTGCCAGTACCATGCTGTTTTAATTACTATTGCTTTATAGTACAGTTTGAAATCAGGTATGGAGATTCCTCCGGAGCACCTTTTATTGTACAAGATTGTTTTAGCTATTCTGGGTTTTTTGTTTTTCCATATGAAGTTCAGAATTGAACTTTCAATGTCTTTAAAAAATTGTGTAGGTATTTTGATAGGGATTGCATTGAATCTGTAGATTGCTTTTGGTAGGATGGCCATTTTTACTATGTTAATTCTCCTGATCCATGAGCAAGGAAGATCATGCCATCTTCTCAGGTCATCTTCAATCTCTTTCTTCAGAGTTTTGAAATTTTTTTCATACAAGTCCTTCACTTGCTTAGTTAGGGTAACTCCTAGATATTTTATATTGCTTGTGGCTAATGGGAAGGGTGTGGTTTTCCTAATTTCTTCCTCTGCAAGCTTGTCATTTGTGTATAGGAAGGCTGCAGACTTTTTTGAGTTAATTTTGTATCCAGCCAATTTGCTGAAGATGTTTATCAGCTTTAGGAGTTCTCTGGTGGAATTTTGAGGGTCACTTATGTACACTATCATATCATCTGCAAATAGGGATAATTTGACTTCCTCCTTCCCATTTGGATACCCTTGATCTCCTTTTGTTGTCTTATTGCTCTGGCTAGAACTTCGAGTACTATATTGAAGAGATATGGAGAGAGTGGGCAGCCTTGCCTTGTGTCCGATTTTAGAGGAATTTCCTTGAGTATCTCACCATTTACTTTGATTTTTGGCTATTGGCTTGATGTATATAGCCTTTATTATGTTGAGGAAAGTGCCTTGTATCCCTGATCTCTCTAAAACTTTAAACATGAATGGGTGTTGAATTTTATCAAATGCTTTCTCTGCATCCAAGGAGATGATCATGTGGTTTTTTATTTTCAGTTTGTTTATATGGTGGATTACATTGATGGATTTCCGTATATTAAACCATCCCTGCATGCCTGGAATGAAGCCTACTTGGTCATGATGAATGATATCTTTGATGTGTTCCTGTATTCGTTTTGCAAGTATTTTATTTAGTATTTTTACATCTATGTTCATAAGAGAAATTGGTCTGAAATTCTCTTTCTTTGTTGAGTCTTTGTGAGGTTTAGGTATCAATGAGACTATGGCCTCATAGAATGAAGTTGGTAATTTTCCATCCATTTCTATCTTTTGGAGTAGCTTGAAGAGTATCGGTATTAGCTCGCCCTTGAAAGTCTGGTATAATTCTGCACTGAAACCATCTGGCCCTGGGCTTTTTTTGGTTGGGAGACCATCGATGATTGCTTCTATTTCTATAGGGGAAATGGGACTATTTAGCTTGTTTATCTGTTCTTCATTCAACTTTGGCAAGTGAAATTGATCAAGAAAATCATCCATTTCCCTTAGATTTTCAAATTTTGTGGCGTATATGCCTTCAAAGTAGGATCTTATGATTCTTTGAATTTCTTCAGTGTCTGTTGTTATGTCTCCCTTTTCATTTCTGATTTTGTTGATTTCAATACTGTCTCTCTGCCTTTTAGTTAGTTTGGCTAATGGTCTGTCTATCTTGTTGATTTTCTCAAAGAACCAACTTTTGGTTTTGTTGATTCTTTGGACTGTTTTCTTAGTTTCTAATTTGTTAATTTCAGCCCTGAGTTTGATTATTTCCAGGCGTCTACTCCTCTTGGGTGTTTCTGCTTCTTTTTTTTCTAGGGCTTCCAGTTGTGTTGTTAAGATGCTTATGTGCGATGTTTCCAATTTCTTTTTAAAGGCACTTAGTGCTATGAATTTTCCTTTTAGCACTGCTTTCAATGTATCCCACAAATTTGGGTATGTTGTTTCTTCATTTTCATTGAATTTCAGAAACTCCTTGATTTCTTTCTTTATTTCTTCCCTGACCCAGGTGTCATTTAGCAGAGAGTTGTTTAGTTTCCATGTACGTGTAGGCTTTTTGTTATTTCTGTTGTTGTTGAATTGCAGCCTAAGAGCATGGTGATCTGATAGGATAAAAGGTATTATTTCAATCCTCTTGTATCTATTGAGGCTTGCTTTGTGACCTGCGATGTGATCAATTTTGGAGAAGGTTCCATGGGGTGCAGAGAAGAAGGTGTATTCTTTCTTGTTTGGGTGAAAGGTTCTATAGATATCTGTTAGATCCATGGCATTGGTTAATGATGTTATTTCTCGGCTTAGTTTCTGTTTCAATGACTTATCCTTCAGTGAGAGTAGGGTGTTGAAGTCTCCCACTATTATTGTGTGGGGATCGATGTGTGGTTTAAGCTTTTTTAGGAGATCTTTTACAAATGTGGGTGCCCTTGTATTGGGAGCATAGATGTTCAGAATTGTGATGTCATCTTGGTTGACTTTTCCTTTGATGAGTATGAAGTCATCCCTTTTGATTAATTTTGGTTGAAAGTCTATTTTGTTCAATACTAAATGGCTACGCCTGCTTGCTTCTTGTGACCATTTGCTTGGAATATTTTTTTCCAACCTTTTACCCTGAGGTAATGCCTTTCATTATGGGTGAGATGTGTTTCTTGAATGCAGAAGAATGTTGGATCTCGTTTATGTACCCATTCAGTTAGTCTGTGTCTTTTTATTGGAGAATTGAGGCCATTGATGTTGAGAGATATTAATGACCAGTGACTGTTAAGAGTTTTAATTTTGATGTTGTTTCCAGTCGAGCATTTGTGCAGTTGTGTTTTTGCCATGGGATAGTTATCTATTTCTTGGGTAGTTTTGGTTGTAGCTTGACCCTTTGGGATGGAGTTTTCCTTCTAGTACCTTCTGTAAAGCTGGATTTGTGGATAGGTACTGTTTGAATTTGTTTTTGTCATGGAATATTTTGTTTTCTCCATCAATGGTTATTGATAATTTTTCTGGGTGAAGTAGTCTGGCCTGGCATATGTGGTCTCTTAGGGTTTGCAGGATCTCTGTCCAGGCCCTTCTGGCTTTTACGGTCTCTGCTGAGAAGTCGGGTGTAATTCTGATAGGTTTACCATTAAATGTTATTTGGCCCTTTTCCCTTGCAGCTTTTAATATTTTTTCTTTGTTCTGCATGTTTTGTGTTTTGATTATTATGTGGCGGGCAGTTTTTCTTTTCTGGTCAATTCTATTTGGTGTTCTGTAGGTCTCTTGTATGTTTATAGGCATTTCTTTCTTTAGATTGGGGAAATTTTCTTCTATGATTTTGTTGAGAATAGTTTCTGGGCCCTGGAGTCTGATGTCTTCTCTTTCTTCAATGCCTATTATCCTCAAATTTCTTCTTTTCATGGTGTCCTTAATTTCTTGGATGTTTTGTGTCAGGAGTTTTCCAGATTTGGCATTTTCTTTAATGGTTGATTCAATATCTGTGATTGTGTCTTCTAGACTTGAGATTCGTTCTTCCATCTCTTGGATTCTGTTAGAAAAGCTCACCTCTGTGTTGCTCGCCTTCTTCTCTGAGGTCTCCCGTTCTCGTTTTTCTTCTGTCTGTGTGTTTATCATTGAATCCATTTTCATTTTCAGATCTTGAACTGATTTTTTGATTTCTTTCATCTGATTTTTTGTATATTCCTGAGTTTCTTCCATTGCCTCTTTATAGGTCTTCAGAGCTTGAACCGTTTTATTTATTTCTTTCATCTGGTTGTTTGCATTTTCCTGCAATTTTTCCAGTTCCACTCTATGTGCTTCTTTTATATCTCTCACCTGTTTGTCTGCGTCTTCCTGTATTTGATTACGAATTTTATTTGTTTCCTCCATTATCATCCTCATTACTAAGGATTTGAGGTCATTTTCTTGTATTTCCGTTGTATTTGAGTTCTCTGGGTTGTTTTCTTTGAGAAAGCTGGAAACTGGAGACGCCATTTTGTTTTGGGGTTTTTTGCGTATTCTTTTTCGTTGTCCTTTAGACATCTTGCCGTCTTTGTTTTTGTTGGGTAGCTTCCAGAGTTGGATGGAGGGTGTCTGACGATAGATTCACTTATTTTCTCACGATTTCCCTAGGCTGGGAGCTCAAAGGGTCACTGGTGTGGATGTTAGGAGGTTAGCCCTGTTGTTCTGGTCTCTCACAGCCAGTGATCTTCAGCCCCCCTGTGTTGTGGAACCTGCAATTGTTCTGGGTCTCTGAATGAGCGTTGGGTCAGGCCAAGGTATCCACAGCCTTCTGTGCTCCCTGCCAAGTCCAGCCAGGAACACTGGGCCTGAACCACGGGCTGAACTCAGCTAGATTCTCAGGGCCTGAACCGTCTGCCGAGCTCAGCTAGGGATTCTGGGCCCAAAATGCGCACAGGGTCCAGCCAAAATTTTTGGGCTGGGACTACGCACCAAGCTCCACTAGGGCCTTTTGGCCCAAAGTGCGTGCTGTGGTCAGTTATTGACTCAGGGCCCGAACTGACTACCAATCTCAGCCAGGAAGTCTGGATTCAAACTGCACACTGTGTCCAACCAGAGTCTTAGAGCTGGTGGAACCGAGAGCTCTGTCCAGCCTGCGCCACAGCAGGAGTACTGCGGCTGCTCTGAGTTAGCACCTGTGGTTCAACCAAGTGCTCCGCCCAGATTGTGTCACCACAGGGGAGCTGCCGCTGAGCTGAGGTGGTGCCTAGGATGGAACTGCGCACTCCACCAAGCCTGCGCCACAGCAGGAGACCTGCGGCTGCTCTGAGTTAGCGCCAATGGTGGAACCAAGTGCTCTGCCCAGACTGTGTCACTGCAGGGGAGCTGCCGCTGAGCTGAGGTGGCACCTAGGGTGGAACTGCACACTCGACCAAGCCTGTGCCACAGCAGGGGAGCTGTGGTCGAAGCTGAGTTAGTGCCTCGGACAGAATTGCTTGCTGGGCTGGGCCAGTACCCGGGACTCTGGGGCCAAACTGTCTGCCGAGTCCAGTCTGGGTCCAAAGGCTCCACGCGACCCAAATCCTGCCCCGAGTCCCCTCTCCCGCAGCAACTCCCACCAGCCACCACACCAATTGCCTCCACCGGAAGGCTATGAGCTGCAAACCTCAGCCACCTTTGCTGGTGCCGCTGGTGCTGCTGCCTCTGCCGCTGCCACTCCGATCAGAGAAAATCCACATTCCTCCCGTGTGCAGGGGCACACAGGTCCTCCGCACCCTGGTCCCTCCGAACCGTGGAGCACTCCCGCTGCCGTGATGTTCGGACCTCGGTGTTCCTGGCTCGGAAATCTGTGCAATTCCCTGAATTGTTCACTGGAGCCTCCAAACACGGTCCACGCTGCTCGCCGCCATCTTGAAAAACCCAATCTGGCACTTTCAAAGACTATTTAGAATAGTGCTACATCAAGAACCAGCTATACCACTCCTGGTCATACCCCTGAAGGATGCTCCACCAAACAACAAGGACATTTGTTTAACTATGGTCATAGCAGCCTTATTTGTAATAGCTAGAATCTGGAAACAACCTAGATATCTCTCAACCAAAGAACGGATAAAGAAACTGTGGTACATTTACACAATGGAATACTACTCAGCTATTAAAACAAGGGAATCTGAAATCCTAGACCAATTCGTATCAGAAACTTTCTAGAAAGCTGTCATGAAAGCTGTCCTGTTCTGATGGGTAACAGCAACTGAAGTGCCTGGGGCTGGAACATGAAGTATGAGGAATGTCAGTGTGCAGCATGCTGAGAGGAATTAATTTTGTCAGATCTGATCCAGCTTCAATGTCTGGTTCTTTCGTTCTGAACATATAATTTCTCACAAGCATTATACAGTTCTAAAAGTATAATTGTATGAGGTGTGTGGGAAGTATAGAACAATTGAGGCTGGTTCTCTGCTCTTTTTATGAGCAAAAGTAAGACATCTGCAAATTTCTCAACATTTAGAAACTGGACCACAAATGCTATTTCTACCTTGTTTATCCATTTCTCCCCATTTTATTTGGGCCCCTTCAAAGGTATTATTAGCCTTAAATCAACCTGAAGAAATCTTAAGCAAACAATGCCCCATTTTCCCTAAGGAGGGTTTCTGTTTGCTCTCTTGGGCTACAGATACTTATTTTCATCAGGAGTTGGTTATAAGTTAATACTGGTCTTATACAGAGAAAAAACTAGGTTGGACTCAGGGATGTCTCTCTTTCCCTTTATCTCACAAATATGTCTGTCAGTTATATTGGGCCAGAAGGCTAAAGATGATGTTCCAACTTTATAGAGAGTTTTGAGTGACAGCTTAGGCAGTAAACTGTTCCTGTCATTTTTTTTTTTGTTTTGGAAGCTGCTGACCTGCACTACTGGTTGACTTAGATAACAAAATTTTGTTCATTCTCAAGTCTTTGATGGGGCTGCAGACCATAGTTGAGGTTTAGAATTAAGCTTAATTGGTTAGGGGTTAAGATGTTTTATGTCTGAATAGAATGTTTAAGTTAATAGAGATGAGGTATGGATTTTCATTCAGAATTTTAGGCTCAACAAAATAGGAAAGATTGGGCTGGAGAAATGGCTCAGAGGTTAAGGGCACTGACGGCTCCTCCAGGGGTCCTGAGTTCAATTCCCAGAAACCACATGGTGGCTCATAGTCATCTGTAATGTAATCTGATGCCTTCTGGCGTACAGGTATATGTGCAGGCAGAGCACTGTATACATAATAATAAAAAAATCTCTTAAAAAATAGGAAATATATTTACTTCACATTTGCCAAATCACTATGAATATAACAGTTGTATAATTCCTGATTGTTTCATGGTTCTTCCTACTTTATGTAGTTTATTTTATTTATATGTAAAATATAAATGTATTCTGGGTGTTGCCAGAAGTTAACCTATCTTGTTTTCAAAGACTCTTTAAGATATTAAAAGCTTCTTAAATTCTATTTTCTGTAGGTCTCTGAGGCATTGAAGACCTTACCTAACTATTTTTCTTTCTGTATCTATAGGATCATATCTATCTGTTAGACCTAGGATGTATATTCTTATGATTAAAAATAGACTGGTAGTTTACATGACCATGATTTGATCAACTAAAAATTGGCTTGTATTACTTAATTATCCTATTCAGCCTGTAATAGTACTTTCCAGGTATTGGAAGTAAGCTTTGTGTTATAAATGAGTTGTATGGATTCAATACCTCATATTAAAGTAAAAAATATGTATATATATAATGTGTGTGGACAATAGTCTTAAATTTGAATCTTATACAATGTATCAAAGTTAATCAATATACAAAATTCTATACCAATGAATTAAAAATAACCTTTTGTGTTAGTAACAAGTAAGGCCTTAGGTGAAGTAGATGATGAACATCAAAGAACCTCCTTATGGAGATCTCTCCAAATGTAGCAAACCTGCCACTGGGCAAAACATCCTTGTTTTGCCCACAGACAGAGTTCTGTCTAAAAATGGGCAAGATTGGATACAGGAAGAGTCATCGGCCAAAATCTGCCAAGACAGAGTGAGCAAGTCCTCAATAGTTCCTGTCTCACAAATATTCTGTCGGCTATACTGGGCCAGAAGGCTGAAGATGATGCTCCTACATTATCGACGGTTTTGAGTGACTGTGCAGACAGCACACTTTCTCTGTCATTTTTTTTCTTCTTCTCAGTTTGGAAGCTGCTAACCTGCACTTCCAGTTCACTTAAGCAGTTAAGTTTCATTCCTTTTTAAGTCTCTGATGAGGTTGAAGAGCAGCTAGTTTAGTCTTACAATTAACCTTAGCTATTTCAGGATTAAGATGTTGTTAGGCCTCGACAGATGTTTTTGTTGAAAGAGATAAGATATGATAGATATTGAACCTCATTCAGAATTTTACACTCTAAGATAGGAAAGATGTTTCTACAAGGTTGCCAAATTGGCCACAACAACATAAATGTAGCATTCATATAATCCCTGAGTGTTTTGTGGTTCTTCTTGCTGTATGTAATTTTTCTACTTACGTGTAATAATATAAATGTATATGCCAAAAAATTTAAAATAAAATCTTAAAAAAATAAATAAATAAGCTTATATGCATATGTTTTAAAAAGAAATATAATAATATAAAAGAAAAAAAAACAAGGAAATCTTGAAATTTTTAAGTAAATGGATGAAACTAGAAACTACCATCCTGGGTGAGGTAACCCAGACCCAGAGAAACACACATGGTATATACTCACTTATAAGTGGATATTAGCCACATAATGCTGTCTAAATATACTACAACACACAGACTTAAAAAAAACTAAATAACAAGGAGGACCCTACAGAGAATGCTTAATCATCATTCAGAAGCACAACTATAATAGATATAGGAGGAACAGGACAGGAGCCTGCCATACACATCTTCCTAAAGATTCCACCCAGGAAGGGATCCAAGCAGATGTTGTGACTCACAGGCAAACTTTGGGTGTGGAGTATAAGGAATCTTATGGAAGAGTTGGGGAATAAAGCCAGCTGGATGGGTCAGGAGCTGGAGCCAAAGGAGCTAAAAGAAATCCAAGTGGAGGATGGGTATGCTGCAGAAATTGATGCACCAACCAAGGGCCATGCATGGTGAGGACCTAGACCCTCTGCTCAGATGTAGTAGACAGGCAGCACAGCCTCCTTGTGTGTCCCATAATATGAGGAGTCAGGACTACTTATGACATGGACTCTGGTCCTCACTCTTTCATCATCTTATCTGGCAGGGTGGCCTGGGAGGCAGCAAGAGAGGGGGTTTCAACCAGGATGTAAATCTTTTTTTTCCTTTTTTTATTATTAATTTATTCAAATTACATCTCAGTTGTTAGCCCATCCCTTGTATCCTCCCATTCCTCCCTCCCTCCCGTTTCCCCCCCTATTCCCCTCCCCTATGTCTGTGACTGAGGGGGACCTCCTCCCCCTGTATATGCTCATAGGGTATCAAGTCCCTTCTTGATGACCTATTATCCTTCATCTGAGTGCCACCAGGTCTCCCCATCCATGGGACGTGGTCAAATATGGGGCACCAGAGTTTGTGTGAAAGTCATATCTCCAAGTGGAGAAGGAGATCTGACTTTCACACAAACTGTGGTGCCCCATATTTGACCAGGATGCAAATCTTAATGTACAGAGAAAGCCTGAAGCATGTTTCAAAGCTGATATGTTAAGCACTTAGCCAACAAAGCCTCAGTTTACACTAGTGCTTATATTCAGTGGAAAACTAAAACTCGGGAGGAAATCTGGCTTCACAAGGACCATTCATTACATTTTGACAACCTTGTCTTGGTTGTGATTCAGTCTTCTTCATTTTCTGTTCAGTTCAGTGTTGGAGTGACTATGGAGAGAATGTGTGTCAGATTCTTAAGGGATAGGTAGTATCATTCTAAAAATGTCACAGACAAGATCAGATGAGGCAAAATTTCAAATGAACTTCTGCAGCCTCCTTCTTTTTATTCAGATCTTTTAACCAACTACTGGTGAAAATAACCTTTCAGTGACCTCAGGCTCATTACTTGTTTCAGTGGCAGCAGTGTTTCTTTTTTGTTCAGTGTCTGGACTTCCTACTTTCCCATAGCACTTTACAAGTTCTGCTCTTTGTGTGTCCAGGGACCAAGAAAGCTTACTGATGAAATCATGTTGACCCTTCATCTCTTTATTTTTTTTTTTTTTATTATTATTTTTTTTTTATTATTTTATTCTTGTTACATCTCAATGTTTATCCCATCCCTTGTATCCTCCCATTCCTCCCCCCCCCCCCATTTTCCCATTATTCCCCTCCCCTATGACTGTTCCTGAGGGGGATTATGTCCCCCTATATATTCTCATAGGGTATCAAGTCTCTTCTTGGCTACTTGCTGTCCTTCCTCTGAGTGCCACCAGGTCTCCCCCTCCAGGGGACATGGTCAAATGTGAGGCACCAGAGTATGTGAGAAAGTCGTATCACACTCTCCACTCAACTGTGGAGAATATTCTGACCATTGGCTAGATCTGGGAAGGGGTTTAAAGTTTCTCCTGCTGTGGCGCAGGCTTGGTGACCCTTCATCTCTTTAATTTTGTCTCTCCTTATCATTGTTTAAAGTTTCTTAAAAACAAACCCTTTATTAGAAAGCACTTATACTGATTCTAAGGTCTTGATTGAACCCTGACTAGCATAACTCAATTTTGTCATACCTGATGTAGGAAAATTACCAAATCACTATACTTTGATTTCCCCAGTGACAGCTGTTGAGTTCTGAGGTTCTCAGAGGATGAGATTTGTTATGTAAAGTATGATTAATATACTGCATAAATCCAAGGCAAATATTACGAGAGACGAAATACTTAGGGTTTTAATCAGCCTGGCACAGATGGGTTTTGTCACTTTGTGCTGACATGAGTACCTCACCATGCTACTAACGCTAAGGGAGCTTACCACTTAAATTGCTTATCAATCTAAGATATTTGCACCATTCCCAGAAGTCTGCTTTGCCTTTACATTCCACAGTTTTGCATTTATTTATGGTTCATGTCCTTAGACTGTGCTAATTTATATAAAATAATGAAAAACTAATGATGCTTTTAATCAATGCAGCTCTGGGTCATTTTACTTTTGATTTGGCCATGATTTGTGGAGCTTTCCTGAAAAGAAAAAGAAATACTAGTGCATGCAGGGGTATATCCAGTCTACAGGGGTACAAGATTGTCAATTTTTGTTTTCTTTTGTTGTATGGGGACTCCTATTGTACTCCATATAATGAAGAATAGGACACATTTTATTATTTTATTTCACTGTTCATGAAGTATTGGAAGGGCAGAGGTGTCATTTGCTTATCCAGTGCTTTTTTTCTGTGACTAGAATTTGACACAAAACATGTGTCTATTATTCAGTATTCTATCTAATGAAATATCCAGGCACTTTAGTGAAACTGGGCCACTGATTATTTGTATTTCTACTTCTTTCTATTGCCTCATTTCTGTTTGCTTTGCTCCCATGTAGGAGTTTGCAGGAGACTGTAGTAATCTTTCCCTTGCTGCAAAATCAATGCTTGTTTTAAGAAAATACAATGATTTTATGTTCTATATTGTGCTTAGCTGCCCCTCCCAAAAGCCTCCTATATTAACAGCTTCATCTCTGATGTAAGCTGTGATCACTGGTGGAACTTTTTTTTGAAATACTTGAGTCACGAGGGCTCTGCCTTCTTCAGTTCCGTAACGATGTAAATACTCTACTTGAAGGTGGGAGAGATGAGGAAGGTGAGGCCTCCTTGAAGAATTATCATCAAAGGCATAGTCTCTCTCTCTCTCTCTCTCTCTCTCTCTCTCTGCCTTTCTTCTGGCATGTGGTGAGCCAATTTTTTTCCACAACATATTTCCTACCCTGATGGCCAGCCTTACCATGGTCCAAAAATAAAGAAAGTAATTGACTAAGGGACACATCTGATAATATGAGCCAAAATATGCCTTATATTTCTTAATTTTTCATACACATTGCAAATCAATAGAAGTTTATGAAGAACAAATTTCTGGAGTCTAATACCAGTAGTCTATCTATGTTGAAAAATACACCTTTAATTTGATTCCTTTTCCGAACAGCCGAATGAATTTTTCTCAACCTTAGTTGAAGATGTTGCATATTCCTAGGGTGTCTTTTTAAGCATCTGTCCTCTTTTCTTTTGGTAAAAATGTTTTTTCAGGCCATGTTAAGTGTCCATCACATTTCTCATACACAGTGACTTCTGATAATAGCACCCATAATCCCTACCTTCATAGAGATTTTAGAAAGTACCACCTACCTTACACCATATGAGGTATGCATTATGACTGTTCCCATTTTTAATGTGAGAAAATAAATGAAAACTGGTGAGATTAAATGACTTGATGAATATAATGTAACAAAGACATAGGAGGAGTTGCATTTCAGTATAGCCAATTTTGAAAAAACTCAGTGGGAAAAAATTCACTTACTTTGCTGGGACATGAGGTGCTAGGGTGGGTTTGTACCATTAAGGGACCTGGGGATGGTAGGAAGGGCATGTGAGGGTGGGATTGGGAGGAGAGAAGGGAGGAGGCTACGATCAGGCTATAAAGTGATTAAACACATAAACTAATGAAGAAAAAAGAAAAATTGTTTACTGTACTCCATGCATTTTCTACTTTTCATACTTTCTTGTCCCCCAGAGCAAAAATTTGGATCCTTCTTTTTAGGCACAAATTTAAACCACGAGATATCTATAAATTCTCTGCACTACCAACTCAAAGGAAGTCTCCCTCTTTTAAGTTCATACAGTGTCCTGGAAAGGCACATTAGGCAAATGAGATCTAAGTTTGGTAATTTTGGTGATCCTTACTCAATGGGTTTTGGTTTCGGGAACAAAGGATTTTTGCTGCATCCAGAAGCTGATGCTCTGGGAAAGCATACCCGTATCTCTAAAGTACAGGAGACCATGTAGGCTGGCAAAACTACACTAGACTGGAAGTTACAAATGCCTCCTCTGTTGGCATAGGGAAAGTTGCTGTCTACCTCTTTCCTTACATACTACTACTGCATATAATACTCACTCAACCTCAGTTATTATCTGTAGGTAGTTATCTGTATTTTTCATCAGTTGCTCATTTCTTACATTATAGATCTTCATGGGTATGTGACTTACCTTTTTAAAATACATTTTATTAATTTATTCATATTACATATCAATTGTTATCTCATCCCATTCCTCCCTCCCTCTCATTTTCCCCTTACTCCCCTCCCCTCTGACTGTGACTGAGGGGGACCTCCTTCCCTGGTATATGCTCATAGGTTATCAAGTCTGTTCTTGGTAGCCGGCTATCCTTCCTCTGAGTGCCACCAGGCCCCCGCCCCAGCCTGGGGACATGGTCAAAAATGGAGCAATAAAGTTTATGTGAAAGTCAGTCCCCACTCTCCACTCAAATGTGAAAAATATCCTGTCCATTGGCTAGATCTGGGTAGGGGTTCAAAATTTACTGCATCTATTGTGTTTAGCTGGAGCCATTGCTTGAGCAGGACCTTTGGGCCCAGATCTGCCTGTCATAATGTTCTTCTTGTAGGTTTCTAGGACCCTCTGGATCCTTTTATTTCCCCATCCTCCCTTGCTTCTCTCACCTAGAGTTCCAATAGGAAGTCTTCCTCTCTGTCCCACTTTCCTGGTAAGTGAAGACTTTCATGGGACATGCTCCTTGGGATAGTGTCCAGATATAAGTGAATATATACCATTTGACTCTTTCTGTTTCTGCATTAACTCACTCATTATGATCATTTCTAGTTCAATGCATTTTACTACCTCAAGAGACCTAAACATTAACTAAAATCAGCCATAGCTGATTTACACTTTCATACTCCAAACTGTCTTGCATACATTTGATTAATATGTTTTATTTAGTGAGCTAACATACTAAAAAATTGAAATGCAATTTGGTTACTAATAATCATCAGAAAAAAACTGTTGGTATTATCTCTATGGCTTGAACTCTCTTATCGTTTCACACCTTTATTTTAGATGATCCTCACTACCAACCCTGAGAAGCAAATTTCATTGTCATTATTGACAGGAGAAAATGAAAATAAGGCACAGTTCAATAACTTCTGAGTTGTTAGGAGTGGAAATAGTATTTGCATGAACGTGGTCTTAGGGTATATGTTTTCCTATCATACTCAAGAACTGTTCATCAGAGGAGAAATATGCTAGCATCAAATATATATTGAACATTCATGTGTGGTTTAAAATAACTCTATGAGATGGGTTTTAAAGACAGGGCTTCTCTATGTAGCATTTGCTGACTTAAAAATCACTCTGTAAACCAGGTTGTCCTCGAACTCAGAGATCTGCCTGCCTCTGCCATCTTAGTGTTTGATTAAATGTATTCACCACCATGTGGAGCTTTAAGAAAAGAATATCATATCCCTGTTTGGGTTGGATGTTCCAGGTCCCAAGACAGGATTTGAGTGAAGATGGTTTATTTGAAGTTAATCCTGCAACATTCCAGTACAAATTAGGTGACCCACATAGAGAGGATAATGTTTATTCATGAGCAGGTCATATCTCAGCAGGACTGAGATTCTCTGGGTGGTAGTACTGAGGATGCCTCAAAATGTTATCACAGGAAGATAAAATATTTACTTTTTGAAATCTGTTGGAGGTTCTAGCTGCTCCAAGCTCTGTCTATGCATAAAAATAGCTCATAAGTAAAAAGTCACAATATATGCAATACAATTAACAAGGAGATGGTGACTCGAGAAATATTTCATGGTTCAATTTCTAAATTCAAAATCAAGGATGCACACAAGTTACATTGCCTGCCTAATGTCACACAGGTAAACAAAAACAGGGAGGGAGGGATGAATATAGATTGCCCCATATTTGACCACGTCCCATGGATGGGGAGACCTGGTGGCACTCAGAGGAAGGATAGCAGGTTACCAAGAAGATACTTGATACTCTATGAGCATATACAGGGGGAGGAAGTCCCGCTCAGTCACAGTCATAGAGGAGGGGAGTAAGGGGAAAATGGGAGGGAGGGAGGAATGGGAGGATACAAGGGAGGGGATAACCATTGAGATGTAATATGAATAAATTAATAAAATAAAATTTAAAAAAGAAAAGAAAGTTATATATTTCTAAATACTTTGAAAAGGAGTCATATTATGAAAGGAAGACTTCAGACCTGCAAAGATTGTGTGTGATTGGTCCACTGCGAGGTGGTAATACTTGGCAATGGTGTTGCATTTTAGCCTCTTCCTTAAATCACTTTCTCTTTTTGGATTCTATCCACACTCAGGTTTAATTCTTAGTGTTCATGAGATAATATAGCTTTTTAGTATATATTTGGTTCTACATGCATAATGCAGAAAATGATGGCCCATAACCATCTTTTCTCCAGGACAAACACACAAAAGATAAAGATAATATGAAGAATGTCGTTTAATATTGAATCTGTAATGTCCCTGACTCACTGATGCTTTGCATACTTGGCTCATAGTGGATGATGCTGTTTGGAAGTCTGTGTGGCCTTTGGAGATAGTACATGCCTAATGGAAGTAGGTCACTAGGGCAAGACTGAATGTTATTCTCATGCCTGCTTTCTTCCCTGTGATCCCTTCTTGGTCCTTGCTATCTACAACTGCTGCTATCCATGAACCAAGTAGTTTCAACCCTGTCTTTCTTACAAACAGAGAACTAAGTACTCTGAAACTGTGATCTTAACTAAACCCTTCCTACTTTATTTGCTTCTGTCAGATATTTTAGTAACCAATGATAAAAGCAGCTGATATAAAATTCTGAGCCAGGCATGGTGGTGCACACCTTTAATCCCAGCACTTGGGAGGCAGAGGCAGGTGGATCCCTGTGAGTCCAAGGCCAGCATGATCTACAAAGTGAATCCAGGACAGCCAAGGCTGCACAGAGAAACTTTGTCTCATAAATAAATAAATAAATAAATAAATAAATAAATAAATAAATAAATTCCATCACTACCTCTAAGAGTTAAGGTGGAAGTATTACTCTTTTTAAAAGTGTGATTAAATTGACTAATTGATAGATGCTTGTGGGGTGGTCTCACAATGTCATGTCCTTTGTATAAAGGATAACTTTCTCCTTTACAATGGGAGTTTTAGTCTTGGGGATTGACCTCATGTCACAATGCTTGGGAGCAAGTACCTTTAACTGTTTCCTAGATTTCTTTTGCATAGACATGCAGGGATGGAGAATTTCTTCCCACAGAATTCCTGGTGTGAGTGTATTGTATTGATGGTTCTATTAATAGGAATGGCTGAAGCAACAGTAATGGCTGATTCCCATGACTATCACATTGTGGGCATCACCTAAAGCCAGGCCTTCCTAGAGACTTAATATGCCATTTTTAAATCCTTAATCCTTGGGATGTATATAGTTACTTCTTACTGCTACAGGCTAACTATTTCTATTAATACAATTCCAGATGCTTGATTCATGACAATTGTAATATGTGCATAACATAAGTCAAACCTAAATTAATCTATAATTTTTGGTATCAATGTATTTGGAATAAATCAGGAAAATATAGGCCATGTAATCTTCAATTGATTTAAAAAATTTGGTTACAGAATTGGTGTCTTATTGTAAATAAGCTTCAGTCTCAACACCCTTGACTGATAACCAACTGTGGTTTGTACAGAATAATTTTTACTTTGTAGGACCATTGCTTGCACTGTAGAGTTCTTGGTGGAATCCCTTCTTTCTACCCTAGCATAAGGATACCCTACAAGCACCATATTTAAATTGACAAAAATGCCTTCAACATCAAATGTCTATTGGGAGCATAGTGGTCCTGCTGAACCCTCCTGCTGTACTTGGAAGTTCTACCTGCAACAGGCTAGGAAATGATGATGTCAATAATGCACCTGGCCTCAAGCATGAAGACTTGACTTTGATGGCCAGAATCTACAAGATGAAAAGTTAGGCTTGGTGGTGGGTTGTATAGTATTAGTCCCAGGGATAAAGGTGAATGGACGCCAATGCTTACTAGCAAGACAGTCTAGCCTACTAGGCAAGTCCTAGTGAATGATATATTGAGAAATAAAATCTGAATTTCCTTTTTTTTATTATCATAACTTATTCACATTATATCCCAGTTGTAATGCCCTCTCTCTTATCTTCCTATTCCCACCCTCCCTCCATCTTCTGCCCTTTTCCCCTTCCCTAGACCTCTGACAGGTAGCATCTTCCTGCCCTACCATCTGACCACAGTCTATCAGGACTTATCTGGAGATGCTGCATCCCCTTCCTCCTTGTGTCCACAGAGTTTCTCCACCAAGGGGAAACAATCAGATTGCAGGCACCAGAGTTCTTGTCAGAGGCAGTCCCCCACTCTTCTTGCTAACTCCTCACATGGAAATTGAAATGTCCATTAGCTATATCTGAACAGTGGCTCTAGGTTCTCTCCTTGCAAAGTCCTTGGTGGATACATCAGTCTGTGCAGGCCTCCCTGGGTCTAGATCCCCCAGCCTTGATAGTCTCCTTATTGAGCTCCTGACAACCCACTCCCTGTCCTTCTATCCCCAAACTCTTCCATCCAACTTGCAGCTCTTCAGCCAGAGTCTTGCTGCCAGTCACAATATCTGTGTCTATCCCCTGCTGGGTAGAGACTCTCAGAGGACATCTCTGTTGAGCTAATATCCACTTATAAATGAGTATATACCATGTGTGTCTCTTTCTGAGTCTGAGTTACCTCACTCAGGATGATCATTTCTAGTTTCATCCATTTGCCTGCAAGTTTCATGGCTTCCTTGTTTTTGATAGCTGAATAATATTCCATTGTGTGTACCATAGTTTTTTATTCTTCAGTTGAGGTATATCTAGGTTGTTTCCAGATTCTGGTTATTACAAATAAGGGTGCTATGAACATAGTTGAGCAAATGTCCTTGTTGTATGGTAGAGCATCTTTCCTGTTTATGCCAAGGAATGGTATAGCTGGAACTTAAGTTAGAATTATTCTGGGTTTTCTCACAAAGTGCCAGATTGATTTCCAAACCTGTTGTACAGGTTTACACTCCCACCAGCAATGTAAGATTGTTCCCCTTTCTCTATAACCTCTCTAGAATGTGCTGTCACTTGAATGCTTGATCTTAGCCATTCTGATAGGTGTAAAATGGAATCTCAGAGTCATTTGATTTACATTTCCCTGATGATTAAGGACATTGAGCATTTCTTTGTTTCTTAACCGTTTGATATTCCTCTCTTGAGAATTCTCTGTTTGGCTCTGTACCCCATTTTTAAATTGTGTTATTTGGTTTATTCATGTTGTACTTCTTGAGTTCTTTATATAGTTTGTATATTAGCCATTTGTTGGATGTAGGGTTGATGAAGATCTTTCCC
The DNA here is from genome assembly GCF_903995435.1 of Acomys russatus. Taxonomy (NCBI): domain Eukaryota; kingdom Metazoa; phylum Chordata; class Mammalia; order Rodentia; family Muridae; genus Acomys; species Acomys russatus. The sequence goes on from NC_067149.1 coordinate 32,644,279, forward strand.
AGTCTGTTGGCTGTTGTTTTGTTCTCTTGACAGTGTCCCTTGTCTTACAGAAGGTTTTCAGTTTCATGAAGTCACATTTACTAATTGTTGACCTTAGATCCTGAATTGTTGGTGTTCTGTTCAGTAATTGTCTCCTGTGCCAATGAGTTCAAGGCGCTTCCCCCACCTTTTCTTCTAATAGATTTAGTGTGTCTGGTTTTATGTAGAGATCCTTAATCCATTTCAACTTTAGTTTTGTGCAGGGTAAAAATATGGATCTATTTGCATTTTTCTACAGGTAGACATCCAGTTAGACCTGCACCATTTGTTGAAGATGCTGTCTTTTTTCCATTGTATTGGTTTTGCTTCTTTGTCAAAAATCAAGTGGCAATAGGTGTATGGGTTTATGTCTGGGTCTTCAATTCAATTGCATTGATTAGCCATCCTATTTCTCTTCCAGTACTGTGCAATGTTTATTACTGTTGCTCTGTAGTACAGCTTGAAATTAAGGGTTGAGATTCCTCAGGAAGATCTTTTATTGTACTGGATTATTTTAGCTAATCAGAGTTTTTTGTTTTTCCATATGAAGTCGAAAATTGATCTTTCAAGGTCTGTAAATAATTCTATAGGTATTTTGATGAGAATTGCATTGAATCTGTAGATTGCTTTCGGTAAGATGGTCATTTTTACTTTTTGATCCTTCTGATCCATGACCATGAGATATTTTTCAATCTTCTTATACTTTCTTCAGTTTCTTACTTCAGAGACTTGAAGTTTTTTCATGCAACTCTTTCACTTGCTTTGTTAGAGTTACACCAAGATACTTTGTATTATTTGTGGCTGTTGTGAAGGATATAGTTTTCATAATTTTTTTCTCAGCCATTTGTCCATTGTATATAGGAGGGCTACTGACTTTATTTTTAGTTGATTTTGTATCCAGCCACTTTTTGAAGGTGTTTTTCAGTTGGTGGAGTTCCTTGGTAGATTTTTTTTTTTTTTTGGCATACTATCATATCATCCATGAATAGTGATAACTTGACTTCTTCCTTTCCAATTCATAATCTCCTTTAGTTATCTTATTGCACTATCTGGGACTTCAAATTAGTATTTGAAGAGCTATGGAGAAAGTGCATAGTTTTGTCATGTCTCTGATTTCAGTAGAATTGATCTAAGTTTCTCTCGGTTTAGTTTGATGTTTGGCTATAGGCTTACTGTTTAGGTTTAGGTATTAGGTTAGGTATTATTATGTTTAGGTATGTTCTGTGTCTCCCTGATGTCTCCAAGACTTTAAACATGAATGGATGTTAGATTTTGTCAAATGAGTTTTCAGCATCTATGGAGATGATCATATGGATTTTTTTCTTTCAGTTTCTTTATATTATGAATTACATTAATGGATTTCTGTGTTTTGAAATACTCCTGCATGTCTGGGATGAAGCTTACTTGGTCACGGTAAAAGATATTTGCTGATGTATTCTTGGAATTCATTTGTAAATATTTTATTAAGTATTTTTGCATCAATGGTCATAAGGGAAAGTGATCTGAAATTCACTTTCTCTGTTGAGTTTTTCTTTGGTTTAGGTATCAAAGTTACTGTGGCCTCATTGAATGAGATTGGTAATATTACTTTTGAATCTATTCTGTGGAATAGTTTGAAAATTTTGGTATTAGCTCTTCTTTTGAGGGTCTGGTAAAATTCTGCAGTGAATCCATCGGTCCTTGTGCTTTTTTTGGGGGGGAGGGAGGGGAGACTTTTCATGATTGCTCTATTTCCTTAGGAGACATATGACTATTTAATTTGTTTATTTGATCTTGATTCAATTTTGGTAGTCAATAGCTGTCAAGAAAATTGTCCATTCCATTTATATTTTCAAATTTTGTGGCATATGGGCTTTTGAAGTAAGACCTAATAATTCTTTGAATTTTCTCAGTATCTATCCTTATGTTTCCCTTTTTATTTCTGATTTTGTTGATTTGAGTACTCTCCCTCTGCCTTTTAGTTACTTTGTCTATCTTGTTGATTTTCTCAAAGAACCAATTCTTGGTGTTGGTTCTTTGAATTGTTTTGTTTCTAATTTATTGAATTTGATTATTTCCAGAGGTATATTCCTCTTGAGTGTGTCTGATTCTTTTTATTCTAGAGCTTTTGGGTGTTCTGTTAAGTTGATAGTATGGGATCACTCCAATTTCTTATGAAGGCACTTAGTGCTATCAACTTTCCTCTTAGCTTTCATTGTGTCCTGTAACTTTAGGTATGTTGTGCCTTCATTTTCTTTAATTTCATTTTTTTATTTTGTTCCTGAGCCAAAGGTCATTGACTAGGAAATTGTTCAGTTTCCATAAGTTTGTAGGCTTTCTATTGTTTCTGTTTTTGGTTTCAAGCTTTAATCCATGGTGGCCTGATAAGGCATAAGTCGTTATTTTGTTCTTCTTGAATCTGTTGAGATTCGCTTTGTGAACAAGTATATGCTTGATTTTGGAGAGGTTATTTGAGGTGAAGAGAAGAAGTAATATTCTTTTGTGTTTGGGTGAAATGTTCTATAGATATCTGTTAGGTCCATTTGATTCATGACGTCTGGAACTTCTAGCCCACAGGAAACCCCACAGCCAGGAATGCATGGGTGTGAGGCCCCAAAGTCTAACCACATGCCTGTCAGTTTCACAGCTCTGAACTCTGAAGTTCAGAAGGATCTGTGGGTTACAAAAACCTCTACCCCAAGGAGGCAAGCAGGCACACTGAATATCTTTCTGTCTTCTCCCCAGCTGCCTAGCATACCTGGGTCACAAACAGGAAGGTAACAGAGACAGTGAACTCAACAGAATTGAGGAAGGCACAGGACTGAAACTCCATTGTCTATACCTATCCCCAAACTCTCTGGCCATCACACACCACCAAACCTGCAAACACCAGACACATCAAAATGGGAAGAGTATAGCATAAAAACACAAGGAACAATTCTCATGGCTATTTGATACCACAAGAAACCAGCATTCCAACCACCACCACAAACTCTGGAGATACTATCACACCAAAGACACAAGAGAAAGATTTCAAATGAGAGTTTATAAAAATGAAAGAGGCCTTAAAGGAGGAAAATAGACCCTCAAACTAGATCAGGAATACACAAAGAAAGAAATGAAAGAATTGAAAAACCTCTTAAAGAAAGTAGTGAAAGGGTTTAAAGTTTACCTCCTGTATTGTCTTTGGCTGGTGCCTTAGTTTGAGCAGGACCCCTGGGCCCAAATCTGCCTATCATATTGTTCTACTTGTAGATTTCTAGGACCATCTGTATCCTTTTATTTTGCTATTCTCCCATGCGTCTCTCATTTAGAGTCCCAATAGGATGCCTTCCCCTCTGTCCCAGTTTCCTGGTAAGTGAAGGCTTTCGTGGGACATGCCCCTTGGGCTAGTATGCAGATATAAGTGAGTATATACCATTTGATTCTTTCTGCTTCTGGGTTAACTCACTCATTATGATCATTTCTAGCTCAATCCATTTATCCACAAATTTCGGGAATTCCTTGTTTTTAATAGCTGAGTAGTATTCCATAGTGTATCTGGGAAGAGGTTCTGCATGAACTCATACATCTTTCTTTCTCTTTTTCTTCATTCCTCTTTTCTAAGAAGCACTTTATAAAAGTCTTTTCATTTCTCTGAATATTTGTTCACTCCGTTTTCTCATTTTTGAGGTTCTACAGAAACAGTAGGATCATTGTTTTCTGCAGATGGCACTGATGATGAACAATAAAACAAAACAGATTTTAACATAAAAACAGTATATCAGGAAAGAAGTTATAATACATTATTATTGTTTAAGTTCTCAGCAATCCAAAACATCCTGACTTGGTGGCTCATAAATATTACTTATAAAATATAATTGTTGGTGTAAAATTGTAGCCAAGGAAATTAAGACTGAAAGAGACTGTTTCCAATGTCATGCTCTGAGTAGCCTTTCCAGATTGTTCTGCCTGGTTAATGCCCTGTGGCTATTTTGTTGTAGCATTGAGATATTCTTGTCAAAAGTAGCATACATAGCCTTTGATTGTTGTATTTTCATGTGTCTTTCACTCCATCTTAATAAAACATAAATAAAGCATACTTTAGAAGCTTATATATTCCTGACAGGGCAATCAGATTTTGGGTAAGCAACTCTTGTATACATGGGTGCAGAGGTAAGCGTTTTCCACAGACCTGTCAAGAAGTGAGATGTCTCTTTGTGAATATAATTTAGAAGCCACTGGCTTTTTTTCTGCTGTTCTTTTCAGGTCTAGTTTGGCCATTCATCATCAGAGGCAGAAATCTCTGCCCATTTTCACATCAGACATGTGTCCTCCTGCTGAAAGGTCTTTATCCTGGCATAGATAGGTTCAAGCCAAGGTCTGTGCTTGTATAGAGAACTCAACACTATTTATATCACACCAGAGCTGCCTTGGTGCCACTGACCATTTAACCTGATTCTCTTCCAATTTTAAAGTGCTTTTCCTTGTTGGCTTTTCTGCCAGCTGTGACATCTGTCTTAAAAGACAGTGTTTTACAGGACTTACTTCCTGCTAGCAGAGTTTGCCATCGTCACCACAGTACTAGGCAGCAGTTGCATCAAATAGCCCTTTTTCTTCTTGCTCAGATTATGTGGGATCTTCTGGATAGTCTGTACCATACTTGGCTTCCGTTTTTAGAAACCTAACCCTCATGTGAAATCTCATCCTATAACATGAACAGTCACATGAACTCAATGTGAATTCTCAAGTGAGACAAACAAAAGCGAGCCAATGTTTTCCATAAGTCTTTCACATGAGTTCTCTTTGGTGCCCGGAAAACTCTGAAGGTTAAGAAATACACATTTCCATTTTAAATAAGGAAAATGACTCTAGAGAATGTCAATACCTGCCCAACTTGATATATCTGGCAATGATAGAATTGAGATTTGAACACAGGTAGGCCAAATCTACATATCTAGAAGTTTGTATAGGCTCATCCTATCCTTTTTTAATTCTCTAAAAATATTGTGAGCATCTAATTAAGATGATATTTCAGCAGTAGCACGGTGTTAATCATTGTTTTTTTTTCATTTTTCTTTTTATTTATTGTGATTGATACATGCATAGAATTTCATGGATAGGTGTGTCTATGAGCCTTTGTAACTGTGTGAAGGCCAGAGTTGCACTAGATTATCTTCCTCAATCATTTTCCATTTTTCTGTTTGAGAGAGTCTCTCACTGAACTGGAGATCACACATTTTGATAAGCTAGCTGGTCAGTGAAATCAGCGGTTCTTACCCTAACCTGGAATTATAGGCGCATGCCACCATCCAAGACTTTTGACATGGGTGGCACATATTTGAGCTCAGGACCCCAAGCTTACCCAGCTTAGCTGATTGTGCACTCTTCTTTTAAGTGATTTCAAAGCCCCCTTCATTGCATTTTGTTGTGAGAAATGCATGCTTTGTAGAAACTTCAATTATATAAATGGGATTGCAATGAAAACACTGTCTAGAATTACCTCTTTTGTCTATTTCTTTCCTATGTAAATAAAGAACCTAGACTAGAGCAGAATTCTGACACCAAACATGATATCAGATATACTTTATCCATAACTTTATTTATTTATAAGCTGATAGAGTGGTGATTTTAAATACTTAATTATCTTATATTTCTGAAATTGTGAGATTTTTCTGATGTGCCCACATTTCTGCCTAAAAAGGAGGTTATAGAATTTAGTAGAAGAAACACCAGTAATAGAAAGTTCTATATTCACATCTACTTAGCTTTTCTCACATTCAAATATCTCCATAGTTATCCCCAGAGACTCCAAGTCCTTGCTTAATTTAATATATCCCTTTATAAAATGGGCCTTGTCTGAAGAATCTCTGCTAGAGGCATTTCTCTGGTAACCACACAATACATTCACTTTTACAGAGACTTTGCTTTTTTCCCTAAAGAATTTCCTGTTCATTTAGCTACAGCCAGAGGTAACGTTAACAATTTGTACATCCTTTCGGAGGCACACAATTTACTAAATGTCTTCTAATTGGCATGGGAGCTTGTAAAGCACTGTGCAAGAGGCAATTGGAAGAGTTATCTCCTTAATTACAAATGCATAGAGAAGATCTTTTAGTTTGCATCTCTCTATATGCAGTAGAATAGTCTGAACTTCAAACTAATGATGTAGCATCACATAGAACATTGAATGCTAAGAATCACACAAACTAACTCATATCCTTGTCCTCTCAGGAATGAAATCAGTCACTAGCAGGTAGGATTAACTGAGTATTTTTTATGAAGTCAACTTTCAAAGACTAGGCTACAAGAAAAATACTGAGCAAACTGGTGTTGCCTCAATCCATAGCTTTTACACTACAGTAGTTATTTATTTTTAAATGTACACATACCTATGAGGACTTTTTAAAACTTGTTTAATATACAGTTATGGGTTTTTTAAATGAAACTTTGCTCAAGTATATCTTGTGTTTTCAATGCATTTACTTTCAGTTTCCCTGTTTTGCCTCCACTGTACCCCATTCCTCTTTTCTCTTCCTAAGGACCCCTTTTTTCATGTCATAATACATATTATTTTTGTATTATTGTGTTATATATTTATAAATCATACCAATGATCAATACATTGAAAGATTCATTTCACTAAGAGCTGATGACAGCAAACTTATTTGTTTTAGAAAGTTCAAAGAAAACACCGTAAAAAATGACCTTTCTCCTTACAGTCTGAGTAGGTATGGACTATTTCTTAACCAAAAATTCAGGTAAAATGCTCTTGAGAAATAGGTAAAAAAATATACAAAGAACAGAAAAAGAAAGAAGAAAAATAAATAGGTGAAGAAATGCAGGCCACCCAATGTTAAGACCAACAAAATGCAGATAGTATCCAGGAAAGTTGCTGCTAGGTCAGCAGGGGTTGGAAAATCACCTCATGCTAAACACTAGGAATTCTTTTTATAAACAAATGTGTTCCAATATTTCAGTTTGTCCTACAGTGGCATAAAGACATTGGAGAATTCCAAGCTGTAAAATGGAGAAAGAGTAGCGAGAATGATCCAGTAGGATTTGGAATTTCATGTCAAAATTATGTTGCTTTTCTTTTTCATTTGGTGGATTCATTTTTGGAAGGGAAAACTGGAAGTCAAAAGACAATCATGGAAATCACAGCCCCCAAAAACAGTTGCAAGAAAAGAGTACTTGAGTAGACATAGGACAGACTTAAAGTTTGAAAGTTGACATGGTGTCATATTTTATAGTGAAGTGAAAGTTGAAAGATGCCAAAGGGGGCACATAGTCACCTGATTTCCCAAGTTACTTTAATAGTGGCAAGTTTTCTGAATTAAAGTAAAAAGTAAACTCCACCAAAATTTGATTCATGTTGCTTCTCTGTATAGATTTCAAAGGTCATTCAGGCTTTTTTATTTTTTATTCATGTATAAAAGTTTATAGAAAAATTAATGTCTGTGGGAAAGAAAAGGATAAGAATGACTTGTAGCCTTGATGACTTCAGGACATCATTCCATAAGAATGGATAAAATATGGCAGAAACAGAGGAGATTAGACTCTACAGTGCAAACATGGAGTAGCCTGATTACAGATGGTGGGTTAAGGAGAATGGCTGGTAGAATGTGATTAATGTGCCACAGTTACTGCAGATGCAGGAGTCACAAAGATCTAAGCTAGGAAAAGTCTCAAATCATCGCATGAAAACAAAATTAATTTCTAAAGCATGAGGCTATGGAGGTAGATCATTAGGTAGAATGCCTGACCTACAAGTGTGTGTACCTGAGTTTAGGTCTCCAGCATCCTTGTAAAATTGGGTATGGAGGCAAAACTCTGTAACCCCAAGGCTGCAGGGTAGAGACAAAACAGGTGAGGGAAGGATATACTGGCCATCCAATCTAGACCAAATTGTAAACTCCATCCCTATCTCAGCAAAGTTAGGTAGAAAAATACTTGAAGAAAATATTTTGGTGTGAAACTCTGATTTCTATCTTGCACGTGTGCCAATACCACCAAGCACAGCGTGTGGTGTATGCACAATACACACACACACACACACACACACACACACACACACTCACAATCAGTAGTGAAAAGTATTTATAAAGGAGCAGGGATGAAGAGAGGTGGCTCAGTGATAATAGCATTTACTTCCCTTGCAAAGGGCCAGGGTTCCCTTCATAGCACTCATGTCACATCTCACAAACAGCTGCAATGCCAGATCCATAAGATGAAATTCTCTCCTCTGGTCACTGCAGTCACTGAATGCATGTGATGAACACACAGACATAGAACCATCATGCACAGAAACATAAACATAAGTTGTTTTTGTTTTTTTGTTTTTGTCTTTTTATGGTTTCTCTATGTAGCCCTGACTTTCCTGGATGTTACACTGTGGGTCAGGCTAGCGGATCCACTGCCTTCTCCTTCCCAAGTGCTGGGCTTAGAGGCAAATCCCACCATGCCTGTACATGAATGAAATTTAAAAAGTAATTACAAGGGAAGAAAGTATCTGTTTTTACTAATTACTCAAATTAATGGAAAATAAAAGAATTAGTTAAAAACCACTCATCTAAGTGACAAAAAGTTTTAAAAGCCTATGTAACAAAATAATGTTACTTTAAATCTGTCCATGTTATGTGTGTTTACCCTAGAAAGAGAAAACTGAACTTGTGAACGGAAAATAAAATCAAAGCAGATGAATATACAAGGAAATTTATAGATGTTTTTCAGTGATTTAAAAGGTCACTTCTCTGTGTGAAGTCTGTTTGTAGAGTATTGACTGACGTTTTTTCTTGTTGCCCCACCACTCATTTTGCAAAATTGCTTTTCATGGCTCTGGTTAAAAGTAGACTATATGGAAACGGAGAGAATAAATGCTGAAAAGACAAGTACTCCTCCCGGGAGCTTCAGTGGTTAGGAGCTCAAAACATGATGATTCAATGCTGAATGCATCCCTAGCCTCAACCTTCCTTTGAGGGAGGACACTTGTGTCTGTGGTGAGGATTAGTTTTCCTGAAGGCTTTTCTCAGTGTCTGCTCTACCCTGTCTTTGGAGTGTTCTCTTTACCTTGCTCTTCTAATGTGTTTTCTACTTAGACTAGACAGACACAGGTTTGAAACTGTCAAAGCTGTGTTGCAATTTACTTGTCATTCAAACCTCAGTTTGAGATAAATACTTTGTGACTGGATGTCAGACATGCTACTTTATCAATAGTCCTGTGATTTTTCCTGACATAATATTGCAGAATCTCTCTCTCTCTCTCTCTCTCTCTCTCTCTCTCTCTCTCTCTCTCTCTCTCTCTCTCTCTCTCTCTCTCTCCCTTCTCCGCTCCACACTTCTCTCTTCCCTCTCTCCTCCATCTTCCTGTCTCCTTTGCTCTTTCCCTTCTTCCTTCTCTTTTCTACCAACATTTGCAATGACTGTGCACCAGCTTCCTAAGGATCCCCCCCCCCTCACTTAGTGAACTCTGTGGAGAACAAGGGAAGGATATGTCTGTCCTCACAGGACTAATCTCTTCCCAGTGTCATGTGCAATGCTAATTTTCCCACTGACAATCATCCCAAGGTTCTAGCGAGGCTCAAGGACAAAGCCTGTAATTTGAATGCAAACTTCTCACGTATCTCATACATCTATGACTAAAGGAAGCAAGGTGAAAGCCCTCTTTTATAGCTACCTCTAAATAGTCCACGCCTCTTCCCTAATTTATCATCAGGTAATAAAGTGCTAGGCGCCTTGTATACCATGTGTTCTCTGGACACATCTTTTTTTAAATGAGTTAGCATTCTTGTGATTTCAGTTCTTTGATTGAAGATGAGTTGTAAATCTGCATTTTGTTTAGTTCATTTTTGTCATTCTAAGATTGGGCATAATTCTGTGTGAGTCTTTTCTAGTTTTGTGCATTAGAAGCAGAAACTAAAGTTCTCTAAAAGTCACTTACAAAAGAGTTCACTAAGAAAAGCGGGAAAATGGAAAGAAAGACGAGCAGGCAAATGGATGAATATGAAAGAACTTCAGACAAGGTCAGAGGTTGTGATGAGTAAAGAACAAATGTAAGGAAAAAGTAGAATTGGTGAGAGTCTATGTGAAGAGAGTATTGACATTACAAATACCTTCATTCCCATCTTTGCGTTAAAACAGTGTTCCATCAATACTTTAAATATATCAATAAAGATATAAATTGTTAGATGAAAATATCTTCCTCATAGGTCTCAAACAAAAGCAGCAAATTGTTTTTTATTCTTCCTTTTTTTCCTTATATTATCTTTAAGACACTACTGTAAATATTTAAGAACCTAAGTTTGTTAAATATTTTACTCATTTATCTCTCAGCAGTGTTCAAATAATTTCAGAAAAATGTACAAATCAATCACTAATTAAGGGTGTCAGCCAGTTGAAAAGAACATTAGACTTGAAATAAGGAAAATAGGCTTCCATGAATGCTGTGCTAATTCACAAATATTCAAGGAGATGCTGTAATATCCTGTGAAGTGCGCTTGAGGCTCAGGAGAGGTTCCTACCTCTGTTGACCACCAAGGGTTGACCTTGCACTGACTTTTTAGTGTCTTATCCTTGGTTCCCATTTTTCTGAAGCACTGATAACAATACTTGCTTAACTTGTGATGGTTAAATCATTGGTATACACTAAAATACTTCGTGACTCTTAAGGAAACAACCTACAGTCTATTACTACAAGTCTATGCCTGTTGTTTATTTTTCTCAATTGTTAGAATCTTTCTGTGCTTTCTTTCTGCATTTCTATAATGTCCTTGGCCTTTGTTCTTATGTTATTACTGCTTGTAATGTTATAGCCATTTACAACTTCATGTTAATCAAAACCATGAATTTCAACAAAGGCAACAGCCCCTGCCTCATCTGTGACCTTTTTCCCTTTGATCCTGACATCTGAAAGCTTTTTATACATTCTAATTCTCTTCCATTTTAATAGCTCTGTGAAGCAGTGCTATTTTCTTTGACTGATAAGATCATTGAAGGTGACCTGATTTTCTCCAGAGATACACAATGAATAAAACACATTCACACAAAAACTGAAACATGGTTCCACAGAAAGGGAAAAAAGTCCAGTTCTCTCTCTCTCTCTCTCTCTCTCTCTCTCTCTCTCTCTCTCTCTCTCTCTCTCTCTCTCTCTCTCCTCCATCCTTTCCTCCCATCTTTTCCCCCTCCCTCCATCTTTTTCAGTCATATTAAGTGCAAAAGAGTTCTCAGACATTATGATTATACATGTCTCATCAAATTATGCAAGCTGACTTCCTTATTGCAGATCGTAGATTTTGTTGGTGTTGTTATTTTGTCTTGTTTGTTATGAAATTGAACAGCATTTTTTTCAAGAAGAAATACAGTGGTTTGTGTCTGATTTTGGTTTTGCATTCTTAAGGAGCTTATAAAATACAAACATCTTAATTTGAAGGTGTATGAAGTTGAAGCATAGAATTATTCATACTCCCATGTGATTTTGTGTATGTATATGCTGTTGGGAAGGCATTTGCACAAGTTTTAGCATGCAAGGTGACCTGCTTCTACTTAGGAGTGTACTCGCCACAAAATTTCCTATATCTTTGTGAGTTGTTTGTGTGCTATTAACAATTCTTGTCTTAAAGAGGTAGGCTGTTCATGGGTGTGGAAAATTGATACTTGAGAGCATGTTATTCTGCTCAGTCAGGCTTATTCTTTATAAAGAATCAAAACAGTAATAACAATTACAAAAGCATTCTGAGTAAGATATGCATTGAGCTTCACTTGTATCTTTCAACTGCTCTATACTGAGCCCTCTCTTCTTCCCACATCGCCCAATAACCTTGCTGTTGCCACTTGTATTCTACAGTCATCAAAGAACAGATTCTACTTTAGTCCCATTCCTGAGCTTTTGGAAATAATCCTTAGAGTTTTCAAAACTCTTTATTGTCTATCTATTCAAAGAAGTTTGCATGATAGTAAGATGCTCTTCTATTCATCTGTGGTGCTAATGTTTGCTAAACTGCAGCTACTTCTCTATGTGGCTTGCTAAAAATAGTAGAAAACCCTACACACTGTTTTATTTCTACTACAGGGGGGCGGCAAAACATCTTATGATAACTACGTGGCTTCTCAATGGACTGCTACTCTATCAGATTGGAGTGTGGCATGAGTATTTTCTCTTTCCAAGATCAATGGAAGCTTCCTGGAGTTTGTTTTCACACCACCCTAGAGAAGTGCCTCATCAGGATGTGTAGTTCAATAAAGGCGCTGTAGGCATGTAGTGACTCTGATATATCTTTACCATTTCATTTTATTCTTCTTCAAAACAGTGTCAGTAGTCTAAGGATGCCAAATATGTAGACATAGTAAGCATTGTCTCACCTTATAATATAACGTTCATCAATATTCTGTATTAAAGATAAGCACTTCTAATAGCCTGTTACCATTTTCTCGGAAATTTTCTTGGTTGCCTTTAACTTCAGACATGTAAGTTATATACAAAATGTACATATATTAGAACATATATTACACCTTTTGTATGGGCAAAGAACAGAAAATTCATGAAACATTCCTGAATGCTTACAGTATAAAGTTATATTTTTGTTCCCACTATAAAAAGAATAATCCAATTGAAATGTTTATCATGCATCTGTGAAGGTTTTTTCTCGCATGCCTAATGGTGTTGCACGGACAATTTAATTTCTCTCTTTTAAAACAAATCCCGGAGATATCCATTCTTTACAATAGAGTACATGCAAAAAAAGACCAGCCCTCTAGAGGCCTGGGTTGAATACAAAGTTTATACAGCATCAAATCATTTTTATTTTGTGTATTGTGTTATTGACTTTACTGTCTACCAGCACTGGTACAATTTTATTTTAGTTTTTCTCAAAGATACCTTAAGAAATTTTATTTTTAAAACTAAAATATAATTACACTGTCTCTCTACTCCCTTTTTCTTAATCCATCTCTTCCCAATGCTGCCACACCTTGCTTTCTTTCAAATCCTTGGCCTCTTTTTCATTAATTCTCATTGCTATAAACAACCATAACGCCCCCCCACACCCTTCTTCATCTGTATAGCGTTACCTGTGTATACATGATTTTAAGGCTGATTAATTCATACTCATCAAACAATTGGGGGAAAATTACATCTCCTGAGCTTAACGTACCTTGGTTGTTTGTAGTTCTTTGTCTAGGGCTTAATCTCCAAAAAAAGCTCCCTACCTCCCATGTTAGCATGTCTGTGCGTGCTGCCTTGTTGATGCCGCCATACTGCAGCCTGTCATCTCCCTATCATTCCTAGGAGACCCAATCTCACTGCAGCTTCCTGGTCCTCTAGATCTTACAGTCACTCCATCTCCCTTCCGTAATGTTCCAGAAACCTTATGTGCAAGATTTGGAATATAGATATATCCACTGGAGCTGGATAACTCACGATCAGTTGTTCTATGCAATTTGATTCCTCAAAATTTTCTGTAAGTGCTCTCTACCTTTGCAGGAAAAGTTTCTTTAATGATGGCTGGGAACTGCAGTTACCTGTGGATATAAGGGAAAATAATTCCGTTAGGGATTGTATTGGTTTGGTAGAGTGCCACTAGTAAGTTCTTCTCTAACAACCATGACGTCACTGCCTCTGTGTAGTTCATTATACAGTGTGTTTTGCTTTTCTATAATCCCTGATGTCACATATTTTCTATGAAACATGAATGTGTCAGTTGAACGTTGCCCAAGTGTTCCCTACTTTCCATTATAGAATGCTCCTTAGACTCGAAGATCTGATTTGGTTCCTGGCAACCTTCCAAGAAAACTGTTGTTTGAATCCCTATATTGATTTTCTGTTGCTGCTTGGCAGTATTTTCACAAGCATAATGATTGTAAACATACCTGCCAACTATGTTATGATGTCCGTGGGTCAAGGTTCTGGGTATAGTACACCTTGTTTGCTACAAGTTCTCAACCAACAGCTCCAGTCAAAGTGTTGGTCACAAGTGACTTTCCTTGGAAGACTCTGCTTTAGAAGGGTCTATTCCCATACATATGTGGTTGATAGCAGAGGGCAGCTGCTTGAGTATTATGGATTTAGGGCCCCCACTCCTCACTGGACTTTGGTTGGGCAAATCCTTTATCTCTTGACACATGGACCTTTCCTTCACTGCTTCTTGAATTCATTAAAATATCCAAATTGATACTATCATGAGAGAAAACTTTCTCAAACATGAAAAGCACAGTAGTTTGCTTAAATATAACATGATGTGTTACTTCAGTGTATATCAGGAGAAGTCATGTGTATTCATACTAACCTCAGATGGAACAGTGCTAAGAAGTGCATCATCATCAACAATGAGTTATTGACCTTCATTAATGGATTGATGTCATCATCATAGAGATAGAATGTAGGAGTAAATTCTTTAAAACGGGTGAAATTCAGGTACTGTGTACACATGCTGAACTAACAGCTGTCAGTATGTGACCATGTGATGAGTTGAGCATATATTGTTCATATACCTCCTTCTGCATTAATTCTGGATATTTATACATGATTTTAGATATTTGTACCCATATTAAATCCCTACTTGGAGGATGCAAGAAAATGTGATGTAAAGTACTAAATAAACTGTAACCCACATTCAGAAATATCCCAAGTACATTTCTGAAATAAGTCAATGTCACAGAAATAAAGCAGCTTTCCCTGTGACTTTGTGAAACTAAATAAAGGTAACTGGGCTTTACACATACTTCATATACCACAGGTGCAATGAAACTCACAGAGGTGGAGTTCAAATTAAGAAATCATATAGGGATATAAAACTTGTATTAACATATAGGAATATGTAGATTGGGTTTATAGCATTATGAACAACAAGTGCTTGTTTTAGGATTAAGTTAATACACATTCATTGTGAATGCTATAGAGAGGGAGGGAAAAGTACGAGTTAAGTTTAACATAAAGAAGCCAGAGTGTGGTGGCACATACCTGTAGTAACAACACTGGTGTGGGAGGATTTCAGGCAAGCTAGAGGTAAACAGTAAAATAATGTCTCAAGAAAAAGAGAAACAACATCCTGGCATTGTGTCTCATGCCTGTAATCTCAGTGCTCTGGAGGCAGAGGCAGGCAGATTTCTGGGAGTTCGAGCACAGCCTGGTCTACAAAGTGAGTCCAGGACAGCCAAGGCTACACAGAGAAACCCTGTCTTGAAAAACCAAATAAAAAAAGTAAAGAAACATGAATAAATTGATAAACCTATAGAAAGAAAGGAAAGCAGAAAGAGATTAATTCTAATAGTAATTGGAATAATTATTCCTTATCAAATCTTTATTGTAGAAGGAGTCTCAGGTTTCTCACAATTATCAGATTAAGGACTATAGGTTACAAATACCACAACATAACTTCTTTAAATGTTGTACTTAAGAAACTGCTTCAGCCAGGCGTGGTGGCTCATGCCTTTTATCCTAGCACTTGGGAGTCATAGTCAGGCAGATCTTTGTGAGTTCGAGGTCAACCTGGTCTCCAAAGTTAGTCCAGAATAGCCAAGGCTACACAGAAAAACCCTGTCTCAAAAAAAAAAAAAAAAAAAAAAAAAAGAAAGAAAAGAAAAGAAAAGAAAAGAAAGAAAGAAAGAAAGAAAAGAAAAAGAAAAAGGAAAAGAAAAACAGCCAAAAAAGAAAAACAAAACAAAACAAAACAAAAAACAACAACAACAACAACAACAACAACAAAACAAAAAAAACAAAAAAAAAAGAAGAGAAACTGCTTCATGTGGGCTGGAAAGCTGCCTTAAAAATTAAGACCATTTGCTGTTCTGTCAGTCAACCAGAGTTCACTTTGCAGCACCCAAATTAATCATTTCACAAAGGGAATCTCATGTCCTTCTATGTATTCTGTGGGCACTGCCGTCATGTGGCACACACACACACACACACACACACACACACACAGAGAGAGAGAGAGAGAGAGAGAGAGAGAGAGAGAGAGAGAGATTGAATAAAGATCTTCATGGACTCTTTGTAAATTTTAAAGATATAAACATATGTAATAGGTGCTACCTTAGGGATTCTTATTTTAAAAGAGTACTTTATACTAAATACTAAAGCTTTATATTAAAAGCTTTAAAGAGAATACTTAAGTAGCATACAGACAAGAAAAAGAGTGGACAGTTCTAAACTACTTTGATCTTACAAAAAGCTTTGATTCTAGAAATATTCTAAAGAGACGTTCTCATTTCCACAACTTTAAATATTCGGGATGAGAGGGAAACCTTGGAGATATGAACACCTCAGTATAGGCTTGGCATAGTAAAGGCCAATAAAAGTCTCATCCTTGCTACCCTGGCACATGACCAGCTTCCATAAATAGGATTCATGGTAACGACGTGCTACAGCATGCAAAGCACTTTCCTGAGGCACAATAAATGCTCTCCGTTAGAGAAGCCGCAGAGAGCTCAGCAACCAAAGCACAGGTTGAGCATTGCTGCAGACTCTATTCTGACTCTCTGCACAGTTGGACCAATTAATCCCCGTACTTCACTTCTCTCCATTGTAATACTGAGTTATTAATAACTCATGAAGCTATTGTGAGTATTATGCAAATGAGTAAATTGCTTTCTCCAGCCATTAAGAACTATGTGATTTCAAAAACTATGGTTATCCTGTTTCAAGAAAAGTTATAATCTTAAAACATATTTTAGTTCTTTATTACCTCCATCTAACAAATACTAATTAACTCATCTGCTAAGTTCAAGATAGTCTTATTCATTGTTTGATGTAGGAGATAGTAAAATTTCTCATGTGATAAAAACCCCTTGAAGATCACAAACAAGCTCAAGATAGTAGGTTTACATAGTACTAGATAGTTTTCAGTATGGGCAATGTGTTTTAAATGAGAAATGTCTCCTACAGGCTCCCATAGTTGAATATTTCATCTCCTATGGGTGGCAGTGTTTGCGGAGGGTATAGAGCATTTAGGAGGGAGCTTTGCTGGAAGAATTCTGTAAGGGGTGGGGGAGGTAGCTTTTAGCCTTGACTCACTTCTAGTTCATTCTCTGCTTGCTGTGTATGAATAGCCATGCCTTCTCCAGTCTCTTTCTGCTTGTAGTGCATGGGTAGCCATGCTTTCTCTCCTCTCTCTCTCTCTCTCCCTCTCTCTCTCTCTCTCTCTCTCTCTCTCTCTCTCTCTCTCTCTCTCTGCTTGCTGTGTGTGGGTAGCCATACCTTCTCCACTCTCTCTCTCTGCTTGTAGTGCATGGGTAGCCATGCCTTCATGCCTTCTCCACTCTCTTTCTGTTTGCTGTATATGGGTAGCCATGCCTCTTCTGTAATTACAGATTAGCCCTCTGGGAAGAAAAACCAAAATAAAGTCTTTCTTCCATAAGTTGCTTTTGGTCATGGGGCTTTACCACAGCAACAAAAATAACGGATACAGATATAGATGCTACCCCAGGCTCACCTATCCATTCAAAGAGACTCGCAGAAATCAGTTTATATTTGTGTCATTAGTGTTAACTCTAAAACAAATTTTGGAGAACTATTTATCACAGAGAGCAACCATTCTACAAAACTTACTTAAAAAATAAAACCACGTGCTTCTCTTGGACCATTTGGATAAACTTTCACCTGTCAACAAAATGTTACTTTGGAATACCTCAAATGCGAGGTCTTAAGAACTAACTTATAATGTCAAATCCAAATGCGGTTGTTTTCCTTCCCTGCTTCTCACTGTGCAGTTTTCTTTTTTGAGTATTCCCTGTACATTTGGGCCATTTCATCTTCTATTTGTTGTTAAACAAGAAAATGGGTGCTTTGCTCTTAATTTAGACCAGGAATGACACAGAAGCAGGAAGTGGTTACAATGAGCTGTCCACATGTTCTAGCAGGATGGAGACCTTTTTCAGGGAGGGGCTTATTGCACAACTGCTAGACAGCTAAACTCCAGCTACCTTTTATATGTTTATTCACCATTTTAAAATTATATAAATGAGTTAAAAGAAAATAGAGGAAGAGATAAGCTGGCTTCATCCCTCTCTAGCTCAAAGTTGCACATAAAAGAAAATATCCCAACTACAAAAGTCTATTTCCTGATTCCTCAGAAGAGAACAGAAGCTGGAGAGTGAAGGCAATTAAGGGAGACCACTGAAGAAGTGAAGCTGGTGTTTCCCCCAAATGCTCCCAAATCGGAATTTTTACCCTTTTCATCCATACGTAACGAGTTGTAAAAAGGCTTTAGCTGTTGTTGTCTGTACACTTTGTGAAGTTCCCACTGATAAATCCCAATGGTCCTTTCCCCCTTGATGTGAAAGCCTTCCTCTGGGAGCTAAAGAAGCTGGCAAGCTGCCTGATGTGCAACAAAGGACTTCTCTCTTTACCCCATACCAGCTCTATCAGTACATAAAACACGTTTCCCCCTCTTTCCTACACTGTCATCCTTGGTCTTACATTCCTTTGAGTCATAGACGCCAAAGCGGATGAAATAAGTTTGCACCTGATGTACAAAAAATCACTCTCCATAGGCACTGATTTTATTTGATCTTTTATGGAAAACACAGCGTGTTTATATACACAGTTATAGGATTGTGTTGTCTAGCAACAAAAGCTTCTTTTGCCTTCACCCAGTGTCTTCACATTATTTTCCAAGAATCGATTCTGTAATTTCTCTTCTTTAGCTCAGCAGGTGGTTTAGTTTTACTTTGAGAATTTTTGTTGTCATAGGGGATAGCAGTGGAGAATTAGGAGTGGTCTAAAGAGTCACAGTGGTGCACCAGGTTTGTCCCTACCCAGAACAGGATACATAGTTTATGGAGCGCAGGGTTAACCACAAATAACCCATCTTTTGCTTGTAGATAATGGAGCTGATTCTGCTCAACAAGGTCCACCATTGGGTTGCATGTCGTATGTACAATATGCTGATCCTGCCTGTACCAGCCGAGACCCTAGGCACATAGATGGTAAAAAGCAGATAGGTTGATCTTTCTAGGACAAAGAAGCTGCATGCTCAGCCCAAAAGTTTCTCCTCTATCACATGCCTGGATAGTTTGCCAATGGAAGCTCAGTGTACAACTCTTTCTCTCCGTTAGCTACTACACCAGCATCCCTTCTCTGTGGCTCCAATTCCCCCTTATCATAATGCACCGCCTCCACATACTGCTTCAGCCACACCCTTGTTGAAATGTTAGCATCAGAAGCATTGAAGGTTCTTTCTTGTGTTACTAAATGCGTAATTAGAAACAACTTTAACTCACTGGATTTACAGAAATTGATATTTCTTAAAGTTTAGTTTTGCTTGTACCAAGAAAAAAAATCATGGAAAGATCACTGGATAAATGGAGATATATGGAACTAGTCGTTCCTTCATTCACTTCATACATCTGTTTGGTGTTTTAAAGCTATAGTGATTGGTTATTAAATGAAAAACCAAACACCAACTGGTGTTTTAAACCTTATTTCCTATTTCAAAGAACACATCATTGAAAAATAAGAAAATTATATTTTAGTGTAATATCAGAAATTAATGATGCCAATGTCAAAAATAAATAATTTACCTGCAAATACAGTGGCCATTTTTGGTTTAAATATTTGGAAAGATAATTTTCAGGTGGCTTCTGGAAACCAACAAGTTTTCTTCCAACTTTTTGTTGAGTAATATGATGAAAAATGTTTACTGCCTATTCATGAAAAATCATCAATATTTTTGTACTTCATTGGTCCATTTCCCTGGTGTCTAGAACTACCGTGCTTTCTTCTACACATTCTGTGCTTGCTTATCTGTATAAACTAGGAGTGTGCCTTTTTTTTTTTTTTTTTTTTTTTGGTTTTTCGAGACAGGGTTTCTCTGTGTAGCCTTGGCCATCCTGGACTCACTTTGTAGACCAGGCTGGCCTCGAACTCACAGCGATCCACCTGCCTCTGCCTCCCGAGTGCTGGGATTAAAGGTGTGCGCCACCACGCCCGGCTGAGTGTGCCATTTTTAAAATAGGTTTTGTCACACAATCGCTACAGACTCAGCATTGGCTTGAAGATGATATATAAAGGTGATATGAGAAAAATACCTTCCATATATGAAATGTCCAGACCCAGCATGGCTTGATCAAGCTACAATCAAGCAAGATGTAGCCTAATTTTATGCATTTTTGCCAAATGTTCTTAAAACCATTTCATAATCCATCTATGTATTTTACTGTCATAAGTAAATCATAATATATAGATTTCCTATGTATTGACACCAGCCTACTCCCACTCACTTCTCAAGTTTAGAACAATGTCCATGACAGTTACCACTGTCTCATGTACAATGGGAACATTATGAAGATACATATGAACATAGTATGAAAAAATTCTGTGATTGGATAGTAATGTCTGGTAGAGTTAGACCATTTGAAAGGTACCACCCACTCTGCTAAAAAGAGATAGCTCCCCCAGGATGGACTCCATCCCCTCAGTTTCCAGGTGAGTAAAGTTGGCTTTAGAGTAGTGAAGCATTTCTTACATGTTACACCGTGCCAAAATTATGATTCAGATCTCTAGTTTCTACCTATGTCTGCCTCAGAAAATACTGCACACAGAGTGAGTTAACCAACAGCCACTGATTGTCTTCTCCTTCTGAAGGCTGAGATTTCATGAGCTGAAATTGTTTGCTTAAACTTTCTTTTGTTCCTGGATTGCTTCTTTCTCTGTGCTTTCCCACGGCAGAAGGTATAGCTAGATCCCTGGGCCTCTTATTATTATGGGACAAATTTTGACACAAAGACCTCAGCTTCAACCTCATCTAAACCTCAGCTAAATTCATTCTAGAAACCTCCAATCCAATGATGGGGGAGGACTTGAATATAAGAATTTTGAGCGGGGACTGACTCTGACATGAACTCTGGTGCCCCATATATGATCACTTCCCCTTGGTGGGGAGGCCTGGTAGCACCCGGAGAAAAAATAGGAAGGCTACCAAGATGAGACTTGACAAGCTGTGACCATATGGTGGGGAAGGAGGTCCCCTTCTGTCACAGACCTAGGGGATGGGAATAGGGTGGAAGACGGAGGGAGGGAGGAACGGGGGGAGACAAGAAAGGGGATAAAAATTGATATGTAATCTGAATAAATTAATAAAAAAAGATAAGTGAAGAATTTTGGAGTATCTAAACAGTCCGTCCCTACTCCTAGACACCTGCACACTCTGTATAATGTCTCTTTTGTCATTATGCGACTCCAGCACTCTTTAGATAGACACTGCCTTCATTTTCATATTGCCATGCTTGGAGAATTAAAAGACCACAGGAAATATACATGGTTGAATTTGTGTGTCAGTTTATACATTGGGTCACACAGTGGTCAAACGGTAATGTATTTATGCCATGAGTTCCTTCCAAAGGAGAGAGTAAGGCAAGTTTAAGAATTGCAGAAACTCTCAATCACATCTGTCATGAGGGAAACATGTTAATAAGAGAAAGGAGCATGTCACTGGGAGTACACCGCTGAGAGCACAGCCAGGGATGAATGGCGTTATCCACCTGTAAAGTATCTTATAGACTGGCCATAAGTCAAATCCCAGTTCTCCTTGACACCTGATTCTGTGCCCAGGGATTCCCTTCTCCACCATACCTCATTGACAGGACTCAGTCTTGCCAATACAATTTACTGCCCAGGTGGTAGGCACTTGTTGGAAATGGAAAATCCATTGCTCATCACTTTGCTGTCCTCCTGATAGTGTCTTCAGATCTGTTTCTGCCATCTTATTAGTTTTAGCCTTCTCAGAGCACGTTCCTCATATGTACTTTCAGCCTAAGTCAAGGAAGTCACCGCATGTGACATAATAAGAAATCCTTTTTCTTAAAAGTCTCTGTTCCAAGTTCTAACAGAGAGCTCCTAAATCTTGTATAGTTCCCTGAAAGCTAGAGGGGCTGAGACTATTGAATATTTGGTTTGGGGCTCTAGTTCATAAGATGAAGTTTTAAAATACTTTGTGGTTTGGGGGTTATTAGAGTGTCTATTTTATTTTTTCTTTTCAAGACAGAGTTTCTCTGTGTAGTGTTGGCTGTGCTGGACTCACTTTGTAGATTAGGCTGGCCTCACACTCACAGAGATCCACCTGCCTCTGCCTCCTGAGTGCTGACGTTACAGGCGTGCACTACTGTGACTGTCTAAGTGTCATTATTTTTTAATGGAAAACCCCTTATTGGATACCTAGATAGCTTTGCGATGGAGGATATTTCTAGGAAAAACAATAATGATGAGAAGCTTGGAACATTCTATGTTAGCTCACATAGAGTTTGGAGGGTAAAGAGGGTAGAAATAGTTGCAAAATCAATTTCAATTATGTGTGAGACTTCCATTAAAATGTCTCAACTGTGAAGTTTGTGAAACCTCTGGATTGTGAATACAACCACGTCCTGTGAGGGTGGTCCACCCACAAGTCATGGAGATAGAAGTGCCTGTGTGCCAGATCCTCAGAGAGCTTTCACAGATGCATCCTTTTTAATAAAGCAGGAAATGTAATTGAAACCATGTGTGTAACATCTGAGGACTGTTATAGCCCTTTTCAAGACTCATAAGTGCTATGGGAACCTCCATTTTGCAGCCATGTTGAGCTGACGCTTGGATGTCCTGCGCACCCAAAGCTTACAACTAGTCTCTGCAGTACCGGTTATCATACCAAGACTCAATTCTGTACCTATGGTAATTCTGGCCACTGTCAGAACTGAAGCTATGGACTATGACATAAGTGGCATATGCAGAAACAAGGAGAATTGCATGGTGTGGAAAACCAACTGCAGTTGATGCCAGAAGCTAGTGAATAGAAAAGCAAGGTTTCTAAGACTTGGTTTTCAGAAGAAAAATACCATTATATAATTTTTTTTTTTACTCAATTGGATGATTCTTTGCAGTACTGGCACAGCCATCTCAAGTAATTTTTCCACCCACCACCTCCTTCTCACCCATTTACGTCAATCTCTTGGTACCCTACTTTACATCCTACTCAGGCATCCTAATTTTCTCATGGACAAACTCTTATAACAGTCCATTATTTTCCAGACAGATCATTGTTCATCCTAAGCTTTCTGAAGCTTACAATGTAAGATTCTATTTTCTACAGTCTTCCTCCCTACCAATCCAACCAAGTCCTAGGATTACAGATCTGTGTGACCATGCCTTGCTCATAATCCAAAATCTTAACATCACCAGAAGGTCTTCCTTGATTTTTTTTTTACCTAAAGGTTTCAATAGTTATCCGGGAAACTATGTCTACTTTACCAAGCCACCTCATTCTTTCTTTTCTTTGCATTTGTTTTTGCCTAATGAGCACCCCTCCAACCTTAACCACGTCTTCTGGCAAATGACTACCAATCTTCAAAATAAGAAATAAATATATTTTGTCCAGAAATGTTTCTCTATCAAACATAACAACTGTGGGAGCCTAAGGTCTGAGTGAGTGGATGGCAACCATTTGAAGTGCTTGCCCTCAAATATTGCTTATTTTCTTCACAATGATATTGGGCATTGTGCTCAGCAACCTACATTCTAATGACCAGAAGTAGGAAATACCTTCACAAAAAACTACTTTGTCTGATATTCCAAAGGGTTTATATTTTATAAAAAATATATACATAGTGTTGAGTTTCTCAATTTTATATCATTAACACTTTAAGAAGGACAAACAGGTGTGTGTTTGTGCAGATACACTCGTCATTACAAATACACCTATGCTGTCATGTTCCTAAAAAGGGGCATATAGTTTGAGGAAAACCTTATTAGATGACTTTGCTGCTGTGTATAGACATCAGAGAATGTGCTTACAGAAACCCAGGTGGATTTTCAGTCATGCCTCTGGCCACAATTAGGAGATATGTCGACACTGTTTTTTAGTTGGTTCATAATGAATGGAAAGGATATTTACTAATAATTTTAAAGTATATTATGGTAAATCATTAACCAGGGACCCAGTTCCTTGTTAATATGATGAACTATTATGCTCTGTATAGAACTGCATGCTATTTAATTTCACACATGGTGATAAAAAACGTTTCAGCTCTATTATAATCTTTGAAGACCTTTGACATGTATCTGGCCCACTGAAAATATGAATGGCATGTGACATATAAATTGTGTGCACATGAATAACCACACACACTGCGTATGTACCTTCCTTGTACAGTGAGATTTAATATTTATAATGAATACAAAAGTAAAGTAACTATCTTCCAAATCTTTAGCAACGTAGACTCATTCTATCTTAAATGAATCACTATCACTTCTTCAGTTTAACATGTCACAGGGCTAAGCTTTTGCTGTGTGCACAACTGACAAGTAGATATAAGTGGCAAAATATACAAAGTTCTAGGACTAGGGGTCACAAAATGACTAAGTGAGCACATCTTGTTCCCTTCCACTGTTTGGCAGCTTGGTGGGTGGATAATTTGCCTGAAGTTGCTGAATTGGTTTAATGGAATACTATTGCCTCCTGCTGGCCATTTTAAGTTATTAAAGCTTTATAAGGTCTACTGGTTGCATGCTGAGACTCACAGCCAAACATTGGGGAACAGAAAAGTGGGGGGAAGGAGGAAAGGACCTGGTGGTGACAGGAGCTGCACAGGAAGACCAATAGAACCGACTAACCAGGCCCCAGAGGGGCTACTGAGACTGAAGCATGAACAGAGAACCTTGCATAGACTGGACATAGGCCCACTACAAAGAAGTAGCTAAGGGCTAGCTCAGGATTCATGTGGGTCCCCTGTAAGGAGAGTGAGGCTATCTCTGACATGGACTCTCTTGCCAGCTTTTCAATCACATCCCCCTGGCAGGACTGCCTTGCAGGCCACAGGGGAAGAAGACACATTCAGTCCTGATAAGACTTGATTGGGGGAGGGAGGTGCTCCTCCCTTCTGAGGAATAGGGAAGGGGAATGTGGGAGAGGGAAGAAGGTTGAGACTGGCAGATGAGGAAAGACCAGGCTACAAGGAGGATGTAAAGTGAATAAATACATAAATTTTAAAAAATACATTTAGAAAGGAGAGAACATTTGCCATTTAATGAGTCAGGGTGCACAAAGTGATCTAGACTAAGCAATACTGGCCAAATAGAAGCAATAATTTTTGTTTGTGTGTTTATGCTTGTTAATTTATTTGAAGTATAGCACCAAAGAAAAATGTAATATTTTCCTTTTTTACATATATAATTACTCATATATACAAAGAACCATGGAACAATCAGGAATTATATTAATGTTACATTCAAAGTGTTTTGGCTATTTATATTTGGCAACCTTGAAGAAAACATCTTTTCTATCTTGTTGAAGCAAAACTTCTTAAGAGTAAATAATATGGACCCTTATAGCTAAGTTAAGAATACGAAGGCTCAGCTTTAAACTGTGTTATCTATATGACTTTCAATACATAATTTCACTTGTCTGTACTCACATGTTTCAAATGGTTTAAAAAATGTAACGACTGAAGTGTCATTGTAGGGTTTATAGTCACAGATTCAAATGAATTGGACTTGATAATACATCCCATAGCATGTGGTAAGAAATTATTCTGTGCTCTTAAATATTTCTCCAGTGATCATTGACATATTATGACTGACATATTATCATGCCAATTTTCTTTCCAAGCTTCTATTTTCTTGGAACTTTATAGCTCAATTTATAAATATTATATATAAGAATGCAGCTTCATCTGCTATATGAAGTACATTACTTTTGCCCTATAACCCCAACCCTGTTCCCATATAAAGCAATTCCCACTGACAATGCCAATTTTTTAACCCATTATTTTCTTCCCACTCTACTCATTTTTAGAAGCTAAACTACAGTAGTGAAAAAATTACAATGATCATAATGACTGAGTTCAGAGAAATTTTAAATCGTTACTCAAAAGACACGTGACTTTTCCATTCTGCTAGTAAGGCTCTCTTCCAGTTATTAATAAAAGAAAGACAATGCTTCAGCAACACACACATTATCATTATGTAAGGCTGCATGTCAATGCCCTCGTCATCAAGACACTTTCAGTTCATATTGCAGAAGGTGTCCTGCTCCTTACTATTCCAATTACCCCTCTAATTCACTCAAATCCAGTAGAAAGAATAAATGCCGTTTGTCAGTATAGGTTAGCAAGCCCTTGTTGAACATTACCCCTAATCCATTTGAAGATAGTGTCTATACTAGTACCCTTTTAACCTTACTAATACTTATACAGAGCTGAGAGGCCATTATGTTTTGAAATCATTGCATCTCAGAAACACATTCTCAGCTCTGTGGCGAGTGCTTTTCTTAGCAAACTCAGTTGATTTAATCATTATGCTAAATGTTACAGAAACTAATTTTAGCTATTTCTACATATGTCAGTAAAACAATGTATATTGATTTTTATTGCTTACTATAGTTCATGACTAATAGAGTCACGGCTGTGCTTTTTTATTCATTTGCCAGGAAAGTTTCATTCATTTTCAAGAGTAGCCAAAATATCTTTTAATCAACCTTTATCTGATGGCCACCTCTTTCTCCTTACAAGCATTTTTTAATCCTTGCCAATAAATTTGAGTGTTTTATGAATTGATGTGTTTTTATATAAATGAAACAATTTCTGTCTGCCCTCTTAACTCAAGAAATAATTTTCACTTTCTTTGGGGAGCAATTTTTAATTCATTTGAAAATGTCAGCCTTATTTCTTCTTCTCGCTACCTAGGAGAGCAGGATAGTCACATTTATTGTTTAAGTTTTAGATCTGTTGGCATCTGCCTTTTGCAGGATTAGCCTAATGGAGATGGTTAAGGTCTCTGTCTGTCTGTCTGTCTTTCTCTGTATGTGTGTATCTGTGTGTGTGTCTCCCTCTCTCCCTCTTTCTCTATGTTCCTCTCACATGCCTTTTATTTGCCATCTAGCCAATCCAGACTCAAGACTCAAGCCTAGCTCTGAGGTTTATTACCATGATCAAGAGCTCTTCTACTCACAGCTGCTCAGTTCCCTGAAGATTACAAACAGTGCCTTTGTCACGCTCTGCAATTGTTCAAACTGCTTCCTTTTCCACACCTGACTCTTCTTATACATTATGTATATACGCTCTAGTCCAATTTTCTCCAACCCCTCTGAAAACAGCCAAACTGGAGTTTTCTGGCAAGGTCTTGCTGGCAGGTTTCTATCCCTGGAGCTACAGCAAACTATTCGTACACTAGAATGTAGTCCTTTCTCAGTGTGTTGGCCTTGTAGTACCTGAATAAGCCAAAATATTTCTCTGCCTTTCCAAACCTCCAGACTTGATGTGGCTTCATACATAACAGAGATTACCCTAACCTATACCCATCCCAACTTTTTAAAGTAATGAGAGAAAGCTAGGCTTAGTATTGGAACTTGGAATGTTAGCATTCACAAGTTGATAGTAACATTGGGCAAATAACTTGCACTTCACTTTACTGTGTGTAAAATGTGATTCTGCATCCCTTTAATATGTTTTGAGTAGGAATTAAAACATGTAATCTGCTAATGAGGTAAGGAGTGTCCATGACCACCCTTCTTCCTGATTTGCTGACACTAACAAGTCAGTTCCAGAGTCATCATTTTTACCTTCAGTGTCACAGAATTCCACAAAGCCATTATTCTTTTGCCCCTAGTGTTTACAGTAAAGCTATGGTTACTCATGATTCAGTTAATTACAATGAAAAGATTCCTGTAAATTAGCCAGTGGCAGAAACCAGAAGGCAGATCCCAGGAGAGTAGCTCATGTGGACCTTTGTCTTTAATTGGTCTCTAATTGTTGGTTCATCATAGGCTTCAGCAGATGATGTTTATTTCTCTAATCAACGATGTGTAACAATACACAGGGAAGTTCACCTGATAGTTAATGCATTTTTTTTACTGGATCTTGATCATTAGACAGTTATGTGACAATTGTCATATAGAAAGCTATGTGACTGTTGTGAGCCTCATGCCTTTCCAGTCATCAGTGGATTCCAGGGAACCCAGGCCTCTCTTTATCTCTCACACCTTAAATCATGTAGTTAGCACATAACACACAGTCCAGACAATAGCACAATTGCAAATGACACTCAGAACATAGATTATAAAGCTTAATTCTCAAGAGCCCTGGGCAAAACAATAAGCTTATTATAGAAGTGGGACATTCCTGCATTCCAGATATTGTCTCCTTAGGAAAGCAACAGATGTATTCTATAGTAAGGTCAATTCTTTACTCAGCTAATACTTAGAATACTTGTCACACTCATTAAATCGCCTTAGTATTAATACTGATTTAAAAAACCCAATTCATTCTAGATTGATTGGATCTTTGGAGGAGAATCTGTCTTACCTGAAGTATACTATTAAAATGCCACAAATCTCATATTCTTCTTACTTTTGTTTCTGTGTCACTGCAGATAACATGCTGTAATGGTTTTGTAGTCATCATGATAACAATGGGTAGCTGACTGAACCCCCAGCCTTTTCTTTTAACTCTATTCTGCTTCTTAGTTTACCCCTTGAATGAACTTATGTGTCCACAGACATTTTCAGGTACATATTCATATTCGACCCCTAGGGCTACTTTGACAGATGGTTGATCTCATTAATTATGCATAAGATCGCAATATCCTCACCTTTAGTGTAATCATATTTCCACCTTCTGTGAGGCTACATCACAGTTACTTTCTATGTGCTATAGAAAAGCTATGTCAGATAATTCACAATTCAAGGATATCTTTTCTCCCATATGAGCCAAAACAGGAACTCACAAAAAACAGCTAACTATCCCTCTGCCCAACCCCAACACACTGCTCTGAAAAAGGTGTTTTCTTTCCCACCAAAACAAACAAACAACAACAAAAACAAAAAACACCTAGAGAAAGGTTAGCTTCTTACTGCATTATCTCAGTATTACTGATGCAAAACTCCATGCTAATTTGCTAGTCTTTAAGAAAATGGTTCCTTTAACCTCAGTGACTCAATAAGAAAGAATTTGTTTTCAAGATGGGCATTGCTTAACTGCAGTTGGCATTTGCTTAGGCTGAACATTCATCCAGAGACCACAAGCCTACCCTATTCTTTAGTGCAATAGGTTCTGCACTAATAGTTTAGAACACAACAATGTAGAAAATCTGGTTTGGCACGCCTAGTGTGGACACTGGGTGTTTTGATTAACAGTAAGGGCTTGACACTTGGGTGCCTGGATAACCCTAATGCCAGGCTGCTTATGACCATAGCCAACTCCTCTGCTAAAAGGCAGACAGTAGTAATATGACTCTCTATTTTTCAGATCTAAAAACAAGGACAGGTGTGTATGGGTTTGTTTACTTGTTGTATATTCTGTTTCTAAATGTGACTGCCATGGAAGAGGTACCCACTAAATGCTTATTGAAAGAATATAATATTACCATGAAGGTTGACTGACACCAGAGTGACAGAGTCCTAGACTGAGCCCTGTCACGTTATATCTTCCTAGAAACTGCCTACTCAAAAATGGAATCAACTAAAGAAAAAGCAAAATATACTATGCACAGAAGAGTTGAACGAGTTTTGAGGAAATGGATTAAGTATAACATTTAAAACCTACATTTGTGACATTCATTTATTTATGATCCACAGAATGAACTTACAAAAACATACTATACAGTACTATCACATGTCCTTAACATTCTGAAAAACAAAACAAAACAAAAGAACAAAAAGAACAAAGATAGCCTTAAATTATCTTTTGCCAGCCTTGGGTATGCAGCAAGCCAGGGCCCCTTACATCCATGATGGCCAGTTCCTGAGGGAGGGCCACCTGTAGGAAGTGAACAGAACAGGTGTTAGATTATCAACTTTACCATTAATTTTGTGCCATTTGTGGGTCTGTCAGCTTCTCTGACACTCTTAAGGAACAAAAGCATTTTCTTTGACACAATAGACAAGTCTGGGGTGCTCTCCTTCTCTGCCCGTGTCTGCCTGAGAGCCTCAGCTAGTTGTTTTAGCTTATGGACATAATTGGCCATCAGTCATTTGGGTACCATTGTTCATTGACACACAGCTCAGAATCATCTCTCAGCCACCTGAACAGCAAGGTCCTGGTTTCCTATTAATCTTTGACTGGTCATTGACTATACTGAAGTAGCTCCTGTTTAATGAGACCATTTGTGTCTAACCTCATCCATTTTCTGGATGCACTAGGAATAGAAGTGCCGGTGCTTCCCAGCACAGCCCTGAAAACGCACTAATCAATCAGTCTCTGTGATTTGCTAGGGGTTTCATTGTTCTGGTTGTTTAAATCAAATTCTAGTGAGAAGTTATAAGTGGCCGTTGTTATTCCCAAGTAAGTTATATACATTTAATAAAACCTAAGGAGCTGATACAGTAAAAATGCATAAAGGAGCAGCTAGTGACATCTGAAGCAATTACTTACATGAGGTAAACACACAACAAGGTGGTGAAATATAATCTAGGTGGGGATGAAGTTCACATTGTAGTGAAGATACAGGCATCTCACTTCAGTAACTGTGCATCCAGGAGCAAGAAAGACAAGATTCAGAAACTCAGGCTTCTTGCTATTAAGTGAAAATACTCTCAATGACTACAGTATTCCAGAAATTCAATGAAATAACATTCCATATGTTATTCCAGTGGCAAATACAGTATGAGGATTATACAGGGATCATTATGATTTTAGAAAATTACCCTTTCCCAGCTCACACAAAGAAACAATAAGCATATTCTGATAAATCACACAGAATCTATCTAGCTTCTACTGGAGGTGCTGAAGTAAGGATAAACAGAAAGAGAGAGAAGGTGAGCTATTGCACCTGTGTTCTTGAGGCATGTGTTTGGTCATGTTTTGATGTGCAGCATTTAGGTCAACACTTCCAGAAACAATGGGAGGCTGGAAAATAGTAAACTTTGTTCTCCAAAGAATACAAGGTTTCTCTTCACTAACATTCCTTTGGAACTCTACAAGTAATTAAGTTGCTTTTAAAACGCATTCTGACAAATTTGAAAAGTATTGAGGATTGATTTTCCCTTTGAATTACAATTCCCAATTTGCTGGCAGTGGAGACGGGGATGCAGAGAAGTCAAGAAATATTCTAATCATTGGAATAAAGGGAAGGCCTATATATCTGGTCTGCTCTACATTCCATGTCTCCTACACAAGAGAACAATTGACACCCTGAGTGGCAGCACAGTGGCCAACTGCAAGCTATAAAAAGAATCTTATTTAGGAAGAAGGTCTTGGAGAAGTGATTACTTAATGATCTTGAGATGAAATCATCTTTGACTTTTGTTATATTTAAACTGCAATGGCCAAAATCTGGAACAAAAAGAGCACTTAGGTTGTGGGAGGGGGAGAAGCTGGGTGTGTTAAACCCAGAGGTGCAGATAAAAGTAATTCATCTGAAAGCTAAGAAAATCAGGTCGTTGATGGAAACTACCAAAAGAGGAGAGAGGGGTGAGAAGTCTTATTCCTCAGAAACTCTAGTAAGAACTATTGTTGGTATGCATTAAATTCAGGCTTGTAACACTTGTCCTGAGAAGGAACAAATTAATTATTTAAGCTACTCAGTCATAATTTGTTATAGTAGCCACAGGAATAGATGTCATATAACTATCATCTATCTATCTATCCATCTATCATTCCTCAGTATATGTATATACACACATATAATAATGTATATACATACATATATGTATGTGATACATAAATATTTATATTCATGTCCATATACATAAGTAATTAGATGGCTATTGAAAATAAGAAAATAAACACACACACACACACACACACACACACACACATACACCCATCTTCTGGCTATTTTGGTCTGGTTCCATTCATTGGTGATTTAAACCTTGATGTGAACCTAGGACCATCGTTGTTTTATTTATTTATTTATTTATTTATTTATTTTTTATTTCTGTGTTCTCGTCTACACTATTATTTGACACTTGTGAATCATTGGTATTTAGGAAAAGCTTGTAAAGCAACTTTGTTCATAATACCTTTAAAATAAAATAAATTACATACAATATGCTGTCATTATCTCTACTATGCATTGAAATCATCATGGGAAATTAAAATGAGGGTCTACATTTCCATAGATTAAGAATGAAGAGAATTCTGTTTTCATGTCCTGGTCTAGATAAACAAAAAGGCAGCATGTGTTTTTAGTTCAGTTCTTTAGACAGCTGCACCCAGTAAGAACTGTGCCAAGATTGAGACTTAGAATACAGGTGGTAGGTCCTGGATGAACTACCTGTTATATTTCTGAAGGAGCCAAAGAAATGGTAAGGTCAAGATAAATGAAAAGCCAAAATAATATGGATCTTTATTCTTTTCAGAGAAATTAAGGACAAAATAGCTTTGTTCTAACACTGAGTTTTCTTTTATGGCTACCAAAAAAAAAAAAAAAAAAAAAAAAAAGCAGTGGGGGTAGGGAGGAACAATACCATCCTCAAATTGGAAGTTTAAAGGCAAAATATAAAGACTTTTTAAGAATTGTTTTTGACAAAGTCTTTCTGTTTGGCCCAGCTAGTCTCAAACTTAAAAGCTTCTTGCCTACCATGCTCAGTTCCTGAAGCTATGCCTGAGGGTACACCAAAACGCGTAGGTTAGCTGCTTTTGGCTTTGGAATTTTTGATAAATTACATTGTGTGTGTGTGTGTGTGTGTGTGTGTGTGTGTGTGTGTGTGTGTGTGTGTGTGTGAGCACGCGCGCCAGGGGTAGGGGTAGGGCATGGGTATGCATGTACTCTGCAGACCTTGTGGTCAAAGGACAGCTCTTTCCCCTCTCCTCTCAGCATGTGCTGTGATGAAAGCCCTGCCCCCTCTCTCTGTGTTGTTTGCCATCTGTATGTCTGATGTATGTGTCCATCTGTACGTGTGCAACTAGAGGGCCTAAGTTGATGTAAGATGTCTTCCTCTTTTATTCTCCATTTTATGGTATGGAAACAGAATCTGCCACTGAAGCTGAAGTTATTTACTTCAATAAGGACAACCTATCAGTGGGCAGGCCACTGAGGAGAGTGGCTTCTCCTTTCACTGAAATCTGAGTATTAGCACCTCCTCTGCAAGAGGCGGGACCCCGAAGGCCCTTCTCCATCCATGGTAGAAGGGTGATGAGCCTTCCCTTCCTTGGTTAGCAGCACACAATGGATGCTGTGACTTTGTACCTGACATCCATGCTTAGAGCTATTTTAGTTTTCACCATAGAATAGTGTCTTGTCTGGTCTTTTCTTCACTAGAATTCACTATGTTAACTTTGAAACAGGGCCTTACATCTATTCCACAGTGGTCTCAGACTTGTCTCCTTCCTGACTCTGCCGCAGTCATGCTGGGTCTAAAGGAGTTGGATCTGAGTTAACTTCCTTAAGGCATTTTCCATTTATTTTCCTTACTTTCCTCAGTCCAAATATTCTGAATTTTTATATCTTTGGGATGTTAAAGCCATTTTCAAACATTAGTCTAACTTGTTCAAATTCTTTATTAAGTGGGAAAAACAGGGTTTATCATAAAGTTCTGATAGAATGTAAATCAAATAACGTAGCCATAGAAATGAATATCCTCTTATAGATGTTTTTATGACCATTATCTTTGAACTCCTGTTGTGGGTCACTTGCAGTACAAGACAGTCTACAACTTCCCTCCATTGCTTTAGATAGAAATTAACACTAATTTTCAGAGCACCCCAAACTTGAATCCTCCCGCATATCAATTCAATTCAATTCAATTCAACTTATAGAAATTCATGCTGAGAAATGATTCTCTACTTTCGTTCCTTATATTACAGGGGAAAATCTTAAACTTATAGATAAATGACGCACATGACCAATTACGCTTTACATTTTTAAAAATATTTATTTATTATTTATACAGTATTCTGCCCACACGTGTGCCTGCCCACCACAAGAAGGCTCCAGATCTTATTACAGGTGGTTGTAAGCCACCATGTGGGTGCTGGGAATTCAACTCAGGACCTTCGGAAGAGCAGCCAGTGCTCTTAACCTCTGAGCCATCATTTTAAAAACAGGTTGCTTTATTAAACTTAAGTCTTACAGGGTCAATTAATAACAGAGATTATATTTATTTTACCCTGTGGTTTTTTTTTTTTTTGAATACACTACCAGGAGAAGCTTTATAAGGCCTAAGACCAAAGGTTAGCACTTGAGATATGCTTAACATCTAGGATATTGGAGGTTCAATGCCCAGTACCAATTATTTACATTTAATTTTGAGAAGAAACTCCATAAATTAAAAGGTATTGATATCTTAGTAGTTATTTTTCAATGATAAGGTTGAGCTCAGAATTATAATTCTGAATTTTAAACATATTTCATATTGAACCTTTATCATTTTTGTAATTTTAAGAAATTAGTCAATCTTAAAATGCTATTTGTATGAAAGGAAAATGTTTATAACAACATGTTCCCTTGTTTTCTTTTTCTTCTTAATTTTAATTTATTATAATTTATTCAGATTACATCCCAACTGTTCTCCCCTTCTTTGTATCTTCCCATCCCCACCCTCCCTCACTCTTCTGCCCTATTCCCCTCTCCTAGACTTCTGACAGAAGGGGACCTCCTCCCTCACCATATGACTGCAGCCTGTCAGGTTTCATCTGGATAGCCTGCTTCCCCTTCCCCTGTGTGCCCCTCAGACCTCCCCACCAAGGAGAGGTGATCAAATCTGGGGCATCACAGTTCATGTTAGAGGCAGTCTCCACTGTCCGCATAACCTTGGAGAATGAGCTGTCCATTGGCCAGAACTGAACAGAGGGTCTAGATTTATTGCATGCATTGTCCTTGGTTGGTGAAACAGTTTGTGCAAGTCCCCATGGGTGCTGATCTACTGGCCTTGATGGTCTCCTTGTGGTGCTCCTGAACCCTCTAGGTCCTTCCATGCCCCCATTCTTCCATACAACTCTCACCTGGAGTACAGCAACAAGTCCCATCATCTATCCCAATTCCACGCTGGGTGGAGTCTCTCAGAGGACATCTATGTTGAGCTAATATCCACTTATAAGTGAATATATATTATGTCTTTCTTTCTGAATCTGGGGTACCACCCTCAGGATGATCATTTCTAGTTCCATCCATTGGCCTTCAAATGTCAAGATTTCCTTGTTTTTAATAGCTGAGTAGTATTCCATTATGTAAATGTATCAGTTTCTTTTTCCATTCTTCAGTTGAGGGACATCTAGGTTGTTTCCAGATTCTAGATATAATGAGTAAGTAGGCTATGAACTTAGTTGAGGAAATGTCCTTGTATGTTGGAGCAGCTTTAGGGTATATGCCCAGGAATGGTATGGCTAGGTCTTAAGGTAGAATTATTCCCATTTTTTTCCTGAGAAAGCACCAGTCTTTTCCAAAGTGATTGTACAAGTTTTCCCTGCCACAAGCAAGGGAGGAGTGTTCCACTTTTTCCACATACTTGACAGCATGTGCTGTCATTGAAGTTTTGATCTTAGCCATTCTGAGGGATGTAGGATAGAATCTCAGAGTCATTTTGGCTTCCATTTCCATGACGACTAAGAAGTAAAGCATTTCTTTATATGTTTTTCAGCCATTTGATATTCCTCTGTTTAGAATTCTCTATTTAGCTCTGTATCCCCATTTTAACTGGGTTATTTGGCTTGGTGGTTTTTATTTCTTAAGTTCTTGTTTTATTCATCTTTTTGATGAAGAGCATTGGAAGAAGTGGATATGGAAAAGAAAGAAAATGCAGACATGGGTTAGAAGGGGAAGGAAAAACCTGACACATTCCTACCCTTGTAAAATGCTTCCAAAGTCAATGTAACATCTTCGGGGAAATGTTTATGTTCAAATACTTAAGTGAAAAAAAACCCAGAAACAACAAGAGCATCAAATCAGAACTGCTAGAACCTTGAAAGAATAAACAGAAATTTCCAAGGTCTTCTCCCACACAGGGAACATTCTTCCTGCTCATCAGAGAAATATAAAGATCCTTTGTTGATTATGAGTCTGAAAAATATTAAACTCCATCTCTGTAAACTCTCTCTGTCATCTAATGTTTGTACTGGGGAGAAAACAATATAGCATAATGAATCAGAAGATGCTACTTCATTTTCTTATTTCATATTCGAATTCAGTCTAGTATAATTATGGTGTTTATGAAGTTTAAAGTGATGTATGTTGCAAGAGGGAAATAGAGAGAATGTGTGCTCTTTTATGTCAGTATGAAGCCCATTTCCAGACAGGAAGACGATCTTTAAGAGTATAAGTAATATATGTTTTTGTATCAATCAATGATCATCATTTGTAAAAACATAACATCTCTAGGATGAATTCAAAAAACATTGGAGCTTTTGCTAAATACATAAAATTTAAAACCAAATGCATATAGCAGTAGCAAAAACATTGTATATGGAAAGAAAGATAGAAACTGAACAGAAACCACACACACACACACACACACACACACACACACACACACACACACACACACACTAACTCACTCCACCAGTCTATGAGGAAATTACTCAGAAAGAAACAGGAAATTATAAATGAACAGATCTGCCCTTGGCTGTAGGCAAGATCCCTGAGACAGTACTAAAGGATGAGGTTACCAAACACCCAGAAAGCTATAAGCTGATAAAACATAATCAGGCTGGTTTCACAAAGGACAAATATTTTACGACAAATTTGGTGGCATTTTTGCCTGGCACAGAGGGCATAAAAAGAAAATGAAGGAGGATGCTGTTGGCGAAGGAAGGATGGTATCCTTAGGAATGAGATGCAGCCACAGATCGTGAGAGGAGGCCACTTGGGTGACATGTAACCTCAAATCACTGATTTCATTAAGACATCCATGCCAGCCCTAAGCACAGAAAAACAGAGTAGATGAAATGACATCCTTAGCTGAGGGCCATGTTACAAAATTACATGTCTATTATCTTCAAAGGCTGTACATTTATGGCACATATCTGTATTCGTTCTTTGGAGTTTATTTAATGCTTTCTCAGAGTTATTTATTCTATTTTTTCTAAATGTTCTACATTCTTTTGTTTGTTGGTGTATGCATTGGAGTCAGTGACATTTCATGGAGACACACACATACCTCCAAGAACAATCTATGGGCCATGGTAATAACTGGATGATAATAATGGTTTTTGTAGGGTGTTGTAGCATCTTTAGTCTGGGACATTTTAGGAAAGTGCTTTTAGATGCTTGGTATACTTGACAGTCTGCTGCTATTTTTCAAAGGTTAATGTTGAAATGCTCTAAAATTGGGAAAGTAATAGGGTCAAAGACCTAGAAGTTCAAAAGGTAGAATCCGAGTCTCCTGCCCAGCTGGCCTATTGGTGTCAGTCTACAAATAGGCTTGTCTCTTTCATTCTAAAAATAAAAATAATAAGAACTGAAGCACACACACACACAAACAACTTGTCCAGGTCCCGCTGTGCTTTTTGCTCATCTCTTTTTTTATTGCCTGACGTTTCTGCACCATTTTCTCTTTTCCCCTGGTTTAAATGTGGCTTGTATGTCTCAATCCATTGTAACTTTGATCGGTCAATTTCTTCAAAAGAACATACCAGAGATTTCATTGCTGTTGTTCTTAGGCTTTCATTTTCATTTTTAAGTATCTAACCATTATCATTCTTAATATGTTGTACAAATATTACTATTAGTTATATCTACTGTTTCTTTTCTTTGTCTCTACTATGATGGATGAGAAAGTCAGAAAAATGGCCCCATGTCTCCATACGCTTGAAAATTACAGATATATTTACAAGATCAAGAAGATTTAATGTTATATGTATATTGACATTGATTATCATCCCTTATAAATAAGAATATCTGAGTTTATCTAGAACAGTATGATTACATATATATTTAAATAGGAAAGAATGAGAAGAAAAAAGAGTGGGGGAAAAGGTAAGTATGGATGTAAAGTCAGTCATTCAATGAGAGGTGGATAGAATGTGATATTGTGGAAAGTGGGACTGAGAAAACTGCACACACCAATGAAGAGGCATTTAGCCAGTGAGATACAGTTTGGAATTCTGAATTCCACCATTGCTAAATAACTTAGTATTGTTATTTTATGCACTATTAGGTAATTTTCTCCTTGTTGTGACACAATATCTGACAAAAGTAACTAAAAGAAAGGTAAATTTGGATCTGTTAGATTGCATAGCAGATGAAAGCACTTGTCACAAAGTCTGATGACCCTGTAACCCATAGAGAAGAAGGGGAGAACTAAGTCTACCAAGTTGTTCTTGACCTTTGCATATATACTGTGGCATATGGTACGCGCGCGCGCACACACTCACACACACACACACACACACACACACACACACACTTAAGTAGATAGATGATATGGAGATGATAGATAGATAGATAGATAGATAGATAGATAGATAGATAGATAGATAGATATAAATTTTAAAAAAGAAAAGAATGTTTATTTTTAGCACACAGTTTGATAGGCCAGGCACT
This sequence comes from Acomys russatus, assembly GCF_903995435.1. NCBI lineage: Eukaryota > Metazoa > Chordata > Mammalia > Rodentia > Muridae > Acomys > Acomys russatus. The sequence goes on from NC_067149.1 coordinate 32,682,628, forward strand.
CACTATGGGGAAGTCAGGGCAACAAGTCCATGAAGCATCTAGTCACATTGTGTCTGTTGTCAGGAAGTAGCTCAATGAATACCTGGACTCAGGTCATTTTTTTTTTTTTTATTCAATTCCGCACTCCAGTCCTTGAGGGAATATCACATACATTCAGTGGTGGGTGATCCGTTCTCTGTCAAATCTTTCTAAAAATACCTTCCTAAGAATTCCCAACAGTGTCCTTCCTTGATGATTCCAAAGTCAGTGAAGTTGATAATGATAACTAACCACCACATTTGCCATTAAGTTTGAGCTGACTTAATAATGCCACAAAGAAAAAGAATACCATGACATCTTAAAAATATTTTCTTATATGTTTTCTTTTGTTTTAAATATCTCTTTTTGGTTGGTGTCATCATTATTGGAACATCCTGGATTTTTGCCATATTTTCCTTTGATCTATGTTTCCAGTGACTTTACAAATCATTGTCACCCAATCCTACTCTAAGTAGATCGTGGCTTGTAGCTATCTGTATGTGTTCTACGTTCTATAATCCCCCCACTTCAAATGTAACATGTTCTAAAAATTTGTTTTAAGGCACTCAGATCATGACACTTAAATGTGAATTAAGTGAAGAGAAATGTTTTGTTTTATTTTTTGTCGCATATTATTTGAGGGAGGAATCAGTTAAATTTGGGGATTTTTATCAGTGCAAGGGGTACAAATCAACACACATTCACAAACCATACAGAATGTTAGAATGAATTTACAAACAGAGGCCGGTTTATCACAGCTGAATCTCATGTCATACAAATTATATTTCAAGAAAGCTGTTACAAAAAATAAACTAAAAGTCTAGTTTTTCTACAAGGTAATATTGAAAAAAAATTGCCAGCTTTTTGCTGGACATAATTTATATGTTTTGTGATGGCTAAGAATCATTTTTATTCTTAATAGTTTTCTCCTCATCATACTGTGGTGAAGTAGAAGACACTGGAAAACAGAATTAATCAAAACAGTACACTTGACAAGGACACTCTGCAATCCTTTTACGTCTAGATTGAAATCTTTGGTTCATTTTTCTGGGATGTCTATTACCTTTCACTGGTCTAAACATTTTCACATTTTCTTATACTCATTTATTTGACTCTTCATTTCAAATCTCCCATTCATTCTTCTACTACTTTCTGTCTCACCTTATTCTATGTCTTCCTTCTTCCAGAGGAAGAAAGAAAGAATTAAGATAATTTTAGCAAAATTTCCACATCTCTTAATGAATGTGTGTTGTCCCTTAGTGTGATACCATGTTAATATGTGCCACCATCTTGTTCTATGTAAAATCATGTTGTCCTTATGTGAGCAGTTCCTCTGCCTTCCTTTCTGTTATTCTGCAGGACCCTCATACCTCACTGAAGGCTGACCATTGCACAGTGAGGCAAACCCAAGTCACCAGGCCAACTATTATCTTCATCTTTTTACCTACCATAATGCCTTTATTATGTCATGGCACTCAGAGCACAGAAACATGCTATAAATCTTCTTCTTGATAGAGCAACACAAGACCCCATCCAGGTCTCCAATATTAGCTTTATTCCTAGAATCAGGCTATAGAGATTCATGCTAAATTAGTTTTCCTTACTCACTATTTCCAAATGATTCTTTATATTATTTCTTAGCCATGATTCTTCCTGGACCTACACCAGTCTACAGCCTTTTCCAATCTTGTAACATCTTCTGTGTTGATAAATCCCATATTTTACTTCTCTTTTATTTCACTTACACTAGCATCTCTCTTTGGAGAACTAACCTGTTTCTGATACTGAAAACCCTCCATTAACTATAGATTCTGTTCATCACTATCTGAAGAATATCCCCTTCAGTACTGCCTATTATTTCTCAGCAACTTCAATTATAATAGTCCGCTAATACATGTATTTCCAGCATGTCATTCTCTCATGAATTGCAGACTCATGTATAGAATGGAACTTTAATCATTTTCAGTAAGACACCTAATAGAAATCACATGCAGTATTTTTTTAAAAACCACTCTTGGAGCTAGTGAGATATTTTTGGCCAATAAAGGGCATGTCTGATAACCATGAAGACCTGAATTTGATCCTTAGAGTCCATATGAAAAGGCTGGAGATGGTGATGCATTCGAGGTGAGTATACATGCACACAAATGTACATCTATGTACATTCACAGGCACAGGTGTCTGCTCCAACACACACACACACACACACACACACACACACACACACACACACACATCCTACCTGTACAACTAATCTAACTTATTACAGTCTAGGTCTCTTCCCAACTGGGAGCATACTACCCCTGGATATGTTTGTTTCCTGAGGCTGGCAAAAATGCTTTGTAATTTTCTTGACTTACTATTTCTTCTAATGCATCATAGCTATCATTGTCTTAATCTTCCAAACAAAAACAGAAGAAAGAAAAATATTTGGGCTTCAGTTTATTAACTCCCACTATAGGCACCCTGCTCTACGACACTGCTATATCACAATTAAATTATATCAATATTTTTCTTTGAGCATTGAGGTCTTGGAATAAGATGTTTTTCTATCTACAATTTTTCTGCATACATATTATGATTTATTCACTTTTGATTTCTTCTCTGATATCAGCAGATCATTCTTGACATCCTTCATCATTAAAAATATAAAACCACTTTCTTTCCAAACCCCAATTTTATGTCTCACTAACCCTCTCTTTTTCTTCAAATACTTACCACAGTTTTATACATTTATTTATTTGCTGATTTATCTTACACATCCTCCAATTAGAATACAAAATCAATAACAACAGCAGCTTTAGTGGGCCTGGTGGCTGCTATATTTTCAGCACATATTAAGCCCACTAATAAATGTTTTTTCAATAATTGCAAGAAAAAATGAATAGACTTACTATTTTCTCATTTTCACTTAGCCTCGTGTCCCTAATATTTCCTTTCTTATGTTTTTCTTCTCTTTAGTGAGCAGCTTCAGCATGCATATATGCCTGGATTAATCCATTCATATAGACTGTCTCAGAGTCATCTTAATATTGCCTTTTCCTCATACCTCACATCCAATCAGCTTTTCTCCTTTGCTGGCATTCTAAATGCCTGAAAAACAGCTCTCTCATTATTTTTGGTTGCTTTTTTCCCACTGGCAATGCCCAATTATCTCAGTGTTTTCAATGTTGGATAAATAATCTCTCTGATGTGTGATTTCTCATCCTTTATCTTTGCTTCAGTGAATCATAGATCTAAACATGCCATAATCCTACATAAAAAGAAAGCTTGCATGGCTTCTGTTTTCAGATCAGATACACATATCTGTCATGTCATTTAAAGTCAGCCCTTCAAAGGCATTCTAAACTGACTGTTACAGTCTTTGTACCCATGGTTCTCTTAGTTTCTTATTATCCATGACAGTTATATTTTTTGAGTGGCATGCACTTTGCCATCTCTACTCACACAATGCTTGTAAATATAACTTTTATTAGCCTGATATAATTGTCATCTTGTAGGCTTACTGTTGAATGAGCTTACCCTTTGTAATTCCTTCTGAAATCTAGTTTGCTGGTTCAACTCAGCTGTTCTGATTCAAATTCTTCTCCAAGCCGACTGATACAAACTAGCTTCTTTCTATTTCTCATCAAATTGCTGTGCTAGAAAAGCTGTCTCTAAACTCCATGAACTGAACAGACAAAATCATCTGTACTCTACTGCTGAACTCTACTGTCTTCTTGTCTTTCTGTACTGTCTCTCTGTTCTCCTATATTGTCTGTCTGTCTGTCTGGCCCCTACTTCTTCTCTATTGTCTATCTTCTTCTCCTTCTTTGGCTGCTCTTAAGTAGCTCCTCTTTTCTGTCTGTTCTCTAGAGAGTTGCGAGTATCCTGTCTCTGAATCATTCCATCAAATCTTTCTGTAATTTGGCACTTTGTCTGCCCCTCAATTAGATATCACTTGCAAACATGGATGCTTTCTTCTACAAATTAACCTTACCTACATTATTTGGGATTAAATATGTGTACTTGTGGTATATCTGTATTCCATCCAGATCATACTTTAATCTAGGACATGCCTTCATTCATTCAGATCACGTAGACCTAGAAAGTCTTTGGATGTGATCCTTTGACAAAACAGCCATGTTGCTGGATGAAAATTTCTCTGTATATGCTTCTGCACAGAACTTACTGTACATAACTTCCATTTCAGGAATGTTCATACTTTCCTGCTTAGACACATACATGGCTTAAATATTGCTTCCTTTGGCACACTTCCTTAAGCCCCTGGTCAAATTAATTGCTTCCTCATTTGACACTCATTAAAATTATATTTATGCTTTTGGTATAATACTTAACTTGCAATATTGTAGTCATTTAATTATTCTCCCATTGGTGTTTCTTCCTGGAGTGTATCTCATATGAATTCAGAGTGCAGGTCTGGGGACCAGATGGCTTAGGTTCAAAATTGAGTTCCTACTGCTCACTAATAAATTACTTAGTCTTTTTACTCATCAATATCTTCATTTTTAAAGCAGGATTCTTATAGTCTTCTTCACAGAGTTCTTTTAAGGATCAAAGGTCAGAGTTTTTCACATACAAGTTCAATTTTAGCCTTGACCTTTACTCTGTGATGAAATTGCTCTTATTTGATCTTTGATATGAGTAATGTCTACTAATTTATTAATATCTTGCACTGTCAGTTCACAAAGAAAATTTGTCACAGTTATAACAGTTATATTATATATTATATTAGTTATAACTAATATCTGTCATCTGTGTTTTCCTGTGTTTTACTCTTTGCTGTGTTTTATTGCTGTGAAAGAGTAATAGCAAAACAAGCAATAAAGCATAATGCTATATCCTTCTGGCCTAAGCCTGAAAGGATTAATAAAATGTAGAATATATGTACTGAATGACCCTTATTGTGAGTTGTTATGTTCTTTGCATTATTCCTAATGCTTCAAATCATTTTTATGCAGGGTTAATCTGCTAGTTTCAAATCACTAGGTCACCACACATATCTAATGAGCTGGAATGCCTATGCTGCTGTGCAGTTTAGGAATTATAAACAGATTGTGCCCGGTGGGGAGAAGTCAGGCAGTGGGGTATAATCTTTGAAGGGATATTAGGACTCTGCACTTCTCTTTCTGTTTCACAGTGACTATAAATCAAACTTATAAAATATGCATTATCCATTTGTATTTTAGCACAGTATGCCCAAAGAAGTATGGATGGAGAATCAGATTGTTGTTAGATCTTTACAAAAGAAAATTTTAATTCCAGAAAAGCTAATAATAGACAACAAAGAAAGAACATTAAATTAGAATCCTAGTGCCTTTGCCATAACATTGCAGATTTTATTTTAATTTATATTGAAATATTTATTTTTGGAACTCATTTACTGTAAAAGTTTTGTCTTCATACTGAATAAGACACTTCTTAGAGTATTGTTATAATCACAGGTGATTTTAAAGTATGCTGTGTCTTCCACCCAAATACTTGATCACTTATTGTTACAAATATCTATGCTTCTTCTCCTGAGAAATTCCTAAAAGAGGCTACTTGAAAACTATTGTGATTGCTTCAAATGTGGCAAACAAGCCACTGGCCAAAAGGTCCTCATTTCTACTACAGACAGAATTCTGCCTAAAAACAGCAAGATTGGATGCAGGTAGAGTTTATGGCCAGACTCTGCAAAGACAGAGTAAGCAAGTCCTCAATAGTTTCTGCCTCACAAATATGTCTTCCAGATATATTGGGCCGGAAGGCTGAAGCTGATGCTCCAATGTTATAGAGAGTTTTTGGTGACTATTCAGGTAGAAAACTGTTTCTGTCATCTTTTCATTTAGGAAGCTACTCATCTGTACTCTTGTCATACTCAGATAATCAAGTTTACTTTCTCAAGTCTTGGAGGCAATTGCAGACCAGGTAGCTTAGTTATACAATGAAGTTTAATTGTTTAGGGATTAAGATGTTTTTAGGTCTGGATAGGTATTCTAAATTAATAATGACAATATGTAGTAGAGATTGATTTACATTTAGAAATTTAGATACACCATGGTAGGAAAGTTGTCTTCTTCAAGGCTGTCAAATACAAATAGCCAAAACATTAATATGTAACATTTATATAATTCCTGATTGTGTCATGGTTCTTCTTGTCATGGAGAATTTTTTGTATATATATGTAATAAGTTAAAAGTAACTATTTTAATTTCTTGAATCTGATATTAGAGCCTCAAAGACTTCCAACTCTTTTATATAAAAAATGAGCATTACCTTTGAAAGGATAAACAGAGGAACATAAGCTCACTTCACTATAGCATGAAAAAAATCTGACAAGCAGATTTAAAAAATCATGCTTAAAACCCAAACTTTTATTTATCATTTGGTGTGACTTCAGCAATCAGAGGCTGAGTCCTGAGCACTGCTGAGGAAAACACCACAGAATGGAAAGTTTGACTGATGAGAACTCACAATAAAATAAAAATTGATTTGAGTCATCCATACAATGAAAAGACAAAAGGAAATAGGAAAGAGATCAGTGTTAGTGATGGAATCATCTCATGGGCAGCCTCTGACCTCAGAATGGACCTCAATTTAGGATGCAGTAGATGGACACAGTGCTGTCATGCTTGGAGCCACTGCCAAATATCCAGTGTTTCCATCTGTGATATATTAATCTTAAGGTCTACTAGCAAGGGGCAGCTGAGGCTCAGGTCTTATGTCTACCTGCCCAAACATTAACAGGTTTTATATTTCTTTTTTCATGTAGGCACTGGGGTGTATGAAGGAAGCATATCCACCTCCACTCCCTTCCTACGTGAAGGACATTAGTTGCCTGTAATGGTGCCCCCTACATCATCGTTTTTTTTTTTCTTTTTCATGTTTGAAATACATGCATATGTGCCTTACAGAATGGGGAGACTTTGGTCTCAAGTTCCTCATCTATTAAACTGAAATGGCTGTTTTCATTTCACAAGTGTGTCATGGGACGTGTCATGGCATTTGGTGTTTGTAATTGTCATTTGAACACTGCCAGTCACTTCCACAAATGTTATGACTTACCAGGCTATAGATGTAGTTAAGTTGGTAGACTTCTGGCTAGGACACATAAAACCCTGGGTTCTGTCACTAGCAACAAATAAGCTGCGTTTGGTAGTCCATGCCAGCAAACTAAGTACTGTGAACCGATTACAGGAGACTCAAAAGTTCAGGGTCAATATCCAGTTTGAACTTACTGCTTTCAAACTAGCCTCGGCTATATAAACTACTTCTCAGAAAATATACACTCCATTTGGCATTTCTCAGGTTTGAACAGAATTTTTATCAGAGTAAAAGTAAGCAATGTAAATAAATTAAAACTTTTGTGAGTCTCTTTACACAGCAATATTGATGGAATGACTTTACATGCCAGTACTCTTTGTGGGATGTGATAATAGCGAAAATACTGTACAGAAATTCTGTGGTAAAAAGAACATAAAAGCTGCTCTATACCCTTATTATCTCAAAGTTTGTTACTATCTCAGTATCTTCTAACAATATCCAGTCATCGGTTTTAAAAGAAAAACAGAAATTATTATTTATATGTATTTTTGTTAATTCTTTGAGAATTTCATACATTGAATTCTGATTAAATTCACCCTGTCCCCTGACTCCTTCCATATCTAAGGCCTGTTCCACATCCAACTCCATTTCTTGTCTTTCTTTTCTTTTTTTTTAATTCTATCTAGTCTACTTGTTCCCTACATTCTTTGGATGTGTGACCATCCAGCTGATCATGTTACACCAATCATGGTCTACATGCTCAAAGAAAAGTAACTATACTTCTTCAAGGAAATAGCCACCAGTTATCTCAGCCAGTGACTGAATTATATTTTCACCTGGCATTTCCATTCTAATATGAAGTTTGACTTGAAATTGCACAGGTTTTTGCATACTGCTAGAACTACTGTGACTTCATATGTGAACCACCCTGTGGTGTCCAGAAAACACTATTTCCTGGTAGTCTTCTACCACTGCTGGATCTGAAATGTTTTTCGTTCTCTTCTTCAGTTATGATCCCCATTAGTCCTTTAGTATTACACATCTTTGTTTCAATTATGTAAACTGTGAAGAAATAGTAAAACATGAAAACCTTTTCTTCCAAGTAAAATTCTTCCCAGATATGACCCTTGTTAACATTTGGTAAAGTTAGCATCATCTTTCAAGGCATTTGAAGAGCTATGTGAGTATGTAGATAAGTAAGGATGAATGAAAGTTGAACTTTTGTGCAAATGAGACCAGGAGCTGATGAGGCACAGCATTCCTGCCTCAACTTCTTGTGTGCTAGGATCACAGTCGTGCACCACAGAGCATAACTTAAGTATCATCCTTAAACATGCTGACTAAGAAAAATCGATCCCCATGCTTCTGCATTAAGTCTGTCACACTGGACAAAAAGATTGCAGGATACCATTGTGTTTGAAATACACCTTAGTGTGGGTAAGAACAGGGCATTGAGAATACCTGTAGACATTTCTGCACTGTTTTCTGTGGAGAATACTCTTTGTTAAACTAAAGTTAGTATTGAATTTTCTTTTGCCCATAGATTAGCTGAGATTTAATCCTGGTCTTGCAAGTGCTTCATGTTTGAAAATAAGTCCTTTAGCCTGCACATCCTTTGGTGTTGAGTGTTTCTTTTCTTAAATATCCGTAGAGTTTGGAAGTGTTTTCTGTTGACAGCCCAGTTGTCTTCATCATATTTCTGGTACCTCTGTCTTATTTCTAACTAAGTAACATCCAATCTTTCTATTCTTGTATACAGTGTGTGACAACTTTCGAGAGTTTTGTGGCTTTCCTGAACTAATGTGTTATTTTATATTGGGTAATTTCTGTCTATCTCTGGCATGCTGTGATTATTTCTGTCATTTAATCAGTGTATTGAATTACCCCACCACATCTTTCCTACGCTGTTCATGCTTGAGCAGTCTTTATAAAAAGACTTTCTTATCTCCTAGTAGGGAGCGTATTCCTCAACTTATTTATCTTCTCTGGTACCTGCATGGTTTCTTTGTTGAAACACCTGTTTGGAATTTGGCTATATTGTGGAAACACACATTTTGTATACTTGGGGATTCATGGAGTTGGTTGAAATGCAGTAACTTCCTCAAATCACTGACACTGCTCTTAAGATTTTTAAAATGATTTTCATTAAGCTTAGCCTTGGAAAAAACTCTAAGTATGCATCACTAGGAAAGGTCACACTTTTCTAATGGGCTCTGCAGATACAGCTGCAAGTGGGCAGACCCAAGTTTCAAAAATGGAGTCAGCTTTACAGTGATCTAGATAACCATTTCAATGCTGTTCTGTAAGAATATTTGCTCAACTATGTTCATAGCTGCTTTATTCATAAGAGCCAAAGTGTGGAAACAACCTAGATGTCCCTCAATTGAAGAATGGTTAAAGAAACTGTGGTTCATTTACACAGTGATATACTGTGCAGCTATTAAAAACAAAGAAATCTTGAAATTTGCAGGCCAATGGATGGAACTAGAAAAGATCATCCTGAGTGAGGTAACCCAGACCCAGAAAGACAGACATGGTATATACTCACTTAAGAGGATATTAGCCCCATAATACCACACTACAATACACAGACATAAGGAAGGAGGACCCTAAGGAGAACACTTGATTCTCATCCAGAGGGACAAATAAAATAGACACCAGAGCAATTGAAGAGCAGGAATAGGACAGGAGCCTACCATAGAGGTCCTCTGAAAGACTCCACCCAGCAGAGGATAGAAGCAGATTCTGAGACTCACAGCCAAACTCCACTTGCATATAGCCATAATATTATGACAAAATATATAAGCAGAATAGCATTAAATGCTAAAACAATCATAAGTAATGAGGTCATAGGTGTTGTTCACATCTGCTAAGGCTGCTTTGATTACAAGTTTCAAGCTTTTACACACTGGCTCTGTTGTCTTTCCAAATTGAGAAGTTTGCCTTAAATGGTAAGACTTTTGGATTCCGTAGCACTACACACACAGACTGAAAACACTGTGAATAAGTCATAATGACAGGTGCATCGTTCAAACAGTATATTACCGTAGGCTGGCAAGTGCACTGTACACTGCACTCTGTACAATGCACTTTATTGTGTGTATTGGCTCTTCTGCCTTACCTCCCTTGGCTTTCTCCCACAGAATTTCTGTCCATTGTATAATGTACAGCTGAGCAAGAGAAACATCCAACCACACTAAATGTGGGAGCAGGGACTCATTCTAGCAGCCTGTTGTGAGATGTTGTAGCCTCTGAGAACTAACAAGTGAATTGATGCAGAGATGAACAAGGACAGTAGAGGACCAGAATGAGTTGCACTGCATTGATTGATAGTTATTTCATGAAAAAAGGAGACAGCCATTGAATAAGTTTGGATTACAAATGATGTTTTATTTGGTTAAAAAAATGGTTAAATAGGGTAAAAGAGCATATGAGTAAGGCATGTTAATTATTTAATTCTATTGCGATGGTGTAAATGAATGTTCTTTGTAGGAAGAATAAGCTACTAAATTTGGGGTGAAAAGTGATCAGTTCACAAAACTGATGTACATCATTCAGAAAATAATCATTTGAAAAAATTTTATTGCAATACATTTTAATGATCGTATGTATAAAATAATTATGTGTAATTATTTTTGTTTGTTTGTTTGTTAGTTTTTGAGGCAGGGTTTCTCTGTGTAACCTTGGCTATCCTAGACTTTCTTTGTAGAGTAGGTTGTCCTTGAACTCAGAGATCTGCCTTCCTCTCCTTTCCTTAGTGCTGGAATTACAGGGGTGTACCACTGCACCCGGCTTATGCAATAATTTTATATGTAATAATTATATATATGTAATTTTATATTATAAATATGGGGGTACAAATATCAGGGGACAACTTCCAGGAGTGTGTCCTTGCTTTTCTTCTTGACAACGCAGCTCACTGTTGTTTCTGGTGCTTCCCTGCACAGCCTTGTCTAGCTTATACTGTATATGATTTTTTTCACACTGTTTCTAGGACTAGAACCCAATCACCCGGCTTGTGCAGCTTGCACACTTACCTCCTGAGCTATCTCATCAGGACAGAAAAAAATTATAATTCTTGAAGAATATTCTCTAAGCTCACACTTGGTATTATGTAACAGTTTCTAATGTGTGCAGAGCTGAAATTTAATATGAATGTGTCCTGACCCATGGGAAAGTGTCTCAGTGGATATTTTCTTTTCTCTCCTCAGGTGAAGGTCGTTTCAGCCGTCCTATTTTTATTCAGGAGCCACAAGATGTGATTTTTCCTTTGGATTTATCCAGATCTGAAATTATTTTGACTTGTACTGCAAATGGATATCCTTCTCCACACTACAGGTAAAAGAATACTTATTTGTATAAATGTTGTCTTCTTTGTTGTTACTGAAAAACAGATACACAATAAAGACTTTCAGATATACCCTACATTTTAGGAGTAGACCTCATGATATCTTTCCACTGTCATTCAGCCTTTTCTACACAACTCATAGAAGCATTTTTACATATTCAGAACCTTGATGCATTTTTATGCTGTGTTATAGGCATCATTTCCAGGTAACCACAACTATGTATTTCTCTGCAGTTTATTTGACACTTATTCTTGGCATTCGTGACAAACATAGCTATATGTACATAGAACTAAAAAGAATGAGCAAAGACAGCACTGAATGGAGGAGTGGGAAGAAAGTGAGAAGAGAGGTTTACAACTTGAAAACCATATCAGCTTATTTTGCATTTTGTATACATTTCCTTCAGTTGAAGTGGACTTCCTCAGTTTCCATGTACGTATAAAACAGCCTTAAATAAACAGACAATAAAAGTGAAAAATTCAAATTATGCGATCAAATTCTGAAACTCTCCAAGCAGTTCCCGCCCCCCCCGTGCCAAACCAGCGATGGGAAAGGATTGCTTGTCGCTGGACTCTCTAGGAAAATCAGATAGCAGAGAACTTAATCTCAAATGTTCTATTGGAGAAAAGAGATGAGCACATACATACATGATTTCTGTACACAATATACTTTCTGTCAGAAGAAGTAGGGACATAGATGATGACTTCTGTTACCAGGAGAAAACAAATCCATTCAGTAAATGGTATTCTCTCCTAGAAGGCAAGAGAGGCAGTGAAGCCTTAAGAGATGTCATTCTTTTTTTTTAATTAAGTTATTCAGATTACACCCAATTGTTATCCCCTCACTTGCATCTTCCCTTTCCTCCCTCCCTCTTTCACTCTATTCCCCTCCCCTAGGTCTGTGACAGAAGGGGACCTCCTCCCCTACAATGTGGTCACAGACTGGCAAGTCTCGTCCTGGTAGCCTGCTTAACTGTGTTACATTTACACTATGGAATACTACTCAGCTATTAAAAACAAGAAAATCCTGCAATTTGCAGGCAAATGGATGGAACTAGAAATGATCGTCCTAAGTGAGTTAACCCAGACCCAGAAAGACTCACATGGTATATACATACTTGTAGTTGGACACTAGCCCCAAAGGGATGTCCTTTGAAAGTTTTCACTTCCCAGGAGATGTCACTCTCTCTTCATGTATTTCTCTGCTTCATACTGTTAATGACTTCCTGAGACCAAGCAGCATACACATCATGAAAGTTTTATAATGGATGGACACAAGGATTCACAGGACAGTAATGACAGCACAGACAAGAGGACTTTTTCCATGGAGTCAAGATTCTCCAATTTATTCTGTAGTACAAACAACAGACATACTTAGAATGTAGATTTTGGTGTCCTCCTCCAGGGATCTGGGACTAGGCCCAGAAATAGGTCGGATTCAGGAGCCCCACATGGAGACCATCAATGCCAATGCACGTGGACTCAGGGGGCCTTGCAAAACTGCTAAACCAACCAAGGACAATGAATGCAGTGAACCTAGATCTCCTGTTCAGATCTAGACAACGGATGGATCATTCTCCACGGTTGTGGGGAGAGCAGGAACGGCCTCTGACGTGAATTCTGGTGTTCCCCTTGGTGGGAGGCCCAGCAGCACTCAGAGGAAGGGGAAGCAGGCTATCTGGATGAGAACTGATGTGCTGTGGTCATATGGTGGGGGAGGAGGTCTTCTTCTGACAGAGGTCTATGGGAGGGGAGTAGGGCGGAAGAGGGAGGGAAGGTTGGAACAGGAAGATACAAGTGAGGGGATAACAGTCAGGATGTAATCTTAATAAATTAAAAAAAAAAAGAAAAAACTCATAAATATCATCTTAGAACCTCACAGATAAACTTGGAGGGACTGACTAAAGTTCTGTTCCTCTTCCACATGTTGCCACAATGAATAAATCTCTTTTATTTACTTTTTACATTCACACAAAAAAGTGCTCAAAGCAGAGAACCAATTTGTTAGACCTCTCTCTCTCTCTCTCTCTCTCTCTCTCTCTCTCTCTCTCTCTCTCTCTCTCTCTCTCTCTCTCTCTCTCTCTCTCTCTCACACACACACACACACACACACACACACACACACGCATACACACACACACACACACACACAATGCATGAATGTGCATGTTATCAAATAGAGTCCCCCATCCTTATTTTCCAGTTAGGTCTCAAATAGCTATGAATGAAATTCCCCAGTAAAAGGATCCGATTCCAGTTCAAATTCATCACACCTCCTAGAACCAATGTATTAGTTCCTATGCTTAAAAACATGCATCCAACGTGTGTTTTCTATTTTTTATCATAGAACAATTCCCTTGGATGTATAATCATGTCAGTGAAGTGTGTCTGACAATCACATGAATGAAGTGGAACTATTTCTCCATTTATTTAAGCATATTAATTAGGATAAAACCCACATCCAGAGCTGAACTCCTGATCTATATGCGCAGTATTATAATCATTGTACCATAGTGATTAGAATGATTGCAGGGCTACTGTGAAGAATTCATTTGCTGCAGCTAAGCCAACAACTTTGAGTTTGTGTTGAAAAAACAATTACTGTGCTTAATTAGGAGCATGTAATGATGACAGCAGTTATTTCACTGATTGATTCCAAAGTTAAAGAGAGCTGGCAAACTAAGTATGGTATACCCTTCTCTTTGAAAATGATAGTGAACACGAGGGTCTGAGATCACACCTTGTAAGCAAATTATGAAAGACAGGTTTACACTGAGTCCAAGGGGAATATTGGCATCTTAAGACAGGCCAGAGGAAGAGAAGTTTCCTGCATTCTCTGTCCTAAGAGCTCGGAGAAGAAGCAGGATGTATACATTACTTTTGAAAAAACTGCAGAAAACCCAAGGTGGATAGATAGATTTTTTTTATGACTGTCATTTTTGTTTTATTACAAAGAAGTTGTCGCATACAGAACGTGGGGAAATCACTTTAAATTTGACAGATTGGCTCAAATCCCATGACTGAATTGATATTTGACCCATCACTCCATATCTTTATTAGTTCAGGGGATTACCTAATTCTGCATTTTTTTCCATTTTAGTAAGCATTAGTCAGACTTTCTCCAATGAATCTGTCACAGTGCCACACCCCAAATCAAAGATATCCAGAATAACTTTGCAGAATGTCACTCTTTTCTCACAATTATCCACCCTAACAAAATGTATTTTCACTATCATATGCCCTTAGGAATGTGGTGTGAATACTACATATACTATGTAGGAAGAGTCCATTTGGCAGTGAGTTCAGGACAAATTAATCTAAAGCAGTGGTTCTCAACCTGTGGGTCTCCATCCCTTTGGAGGTCAACCAACCCTTTCACAGGAGTCACCTAAGACCATTGGAAAACACAGATATTTTCATTACAGTTCATAAGAGTAACAAGATTGCAGTTATTAAGTAGCAACAAAAATAATTTTATGTGTATGGGTCACCACAGCATGAGGAACTGTATTAAAGGGTCTCAGCGTTAGGAAGCTTGAGAATTACTGCCCTAAAACGTGGAGACAGTAAAAGAAGCAGACAGTCTTTCATTGTTTCCCTCGCCCTTATATTTTAAAGCTAAGGATAAAGTTCTCAATTCAGAAATCGCTTCCTGAAACCCTAACCAAAGGGACTTACTTTTCCCCAGAGACACATGCCATCAATGAGATCATGCACAGCAGGTTCCTGCTGAGTTTTCACTAACCGTAAACATCAGAACTCACTCGCTGTCATTTTGATCCTGACAACTGTGCACTCTTAAACCTAACACTTCAATATACAGATATGTCTGTGTTTAGGGGTTGTGTTTGTGAAAACACCAATTTAGTGTAAAAGCAATACTGAATGACTGGGTTTGTCCTAATCTGCCCTCTGTCATCGGCCTTCAGCCATGACCCCAACACTCAGTGAGGAGAGGTTATGCAATATTATCCCACCTCTACGGGTGCTAGTTATGTGAGTCATTATTCCTAAATTCTTATTTCCATAAATGCTTTAGAAGACAACATATGACTTACAGCTTTGAGGTATATATATATATCTCATTAATGTGCAACATTGATAATTTAAAATATGATGTTGGGAGGTGCCCAATGAGAGAAGTGACTCTTCTAAGAGGTGGTGGATGCATATTCAAGGATCTTGAAATGACCGAGTGGAGTCTTCTAAAGATATTTGTGCCTCCTTCCAAATAGTGCTAATGTCCGTTTACAGATAGATGGTCGATGCACTCAAAGACTGTTGACCAATAGCTAAGCTGAGAGAATTCAGCCTCTTAAAATAAAGCTCTCAAGCTGCATTTGTTTTGCTAGCATATAATTTTAGGTTGGCTTCCTTAACTACCACTGAAATATTTTCATAGTAATTAACTTTCCAAGTGGCAGACTCACAAAGACAATCATATCCTGAAACTTTCAGGCTATTATTGTTTTGTTATCAGCCTTGAATGGGTGTTGTCAAACCCTTGCTGGCATTCTTTATGCTGGGGGGAATGTACCTTTCTTGGGTTTCTGTTTCTAAACCATTTCTGACATTCAGTTTTACAGTGTCAGCTGTGGGGATTCAGGTATGGTATACATTATTTTGAAAAGTCTCTAAAGAAATATATGTCAGAATTATTGGCTGAAGCCTAATTTTTATTTCTCATGTTAGGAGGTCTGCTGCCCTTCTGGTTTCATGTGAGTGAGGGTTTATAACATATAAATGGTAGAAAGCTTCCAAGGAACATACCAATTCATATCACTGACCCCAGAAGAGTTGTATTTCTCAGGCCTGGTAGCATAAGCCTCTAATCGCAGCTTGTGGGAGAGTAATACAAAAGGATTTCAAGTTCAATACCCATATGGGCTTCAGGGTGTATTTGGAGTCAGATCAGACACCTAGTAAGAACATATGTTAAAATTTTTAAAAATTAAAATGAGGGTGAAGATGCAGTCCAGTGGTACAGCACACAGGCAGAGTGTGTGAGGACCTAGGTTCAAGCCCTTGTACTACATACAAAAGCCAAACACTGTTATCCTTCATGAAACTATTGAGATCACCCCACAGGTAATCATGTGTTTTGTCTTGTTTTTGTTTATTTATCTTTATTCTTATCGGAATACAAATCATATCATTTTTATGATAAACATACAGTTCTTCGTATTACAAATGTAACTTTACTTTTTATTTTCTCCTTGAAGGTGGAAACAGAATGGCACAGACATTGACTTCAGCATGACTTACCACTATAGGCTGGATGGAGGCAGTTTGGCCATCAGCAGCCCCCGCACAGATCAAGATATTGGCACCTACCAGTGTTTGGCCACCAATCCTGTGGGCACCATTCTGAGTAGGAAAGCAAAACTACAGTTTGCATGTAAGTTTGTCGAAAAATCCATACTCAATATATCTTAGAATATAGTCTAGTGATATATCTATGTTGGGCTAAAAAGACAGCTTTGTCAGTAAACTGTTCATTTAAGTTAAATGGAGTATTATATGTATAAAAAGTCCTGGTTGTGCATTTTGTAAATCTAGTTTCCTGAGAATAATGAAAATCTGTTTTTTAAGTGTAGAATATTTTTGAAATTGTATATTGTGAAGTATTCCTAGAATCATCCCTAAAAGGGCCACATGCCAGCATTAAGACTGCATAAATATATCGCTACCCTCTCTTTTTTTCTTTTGAATAAAGTATTAGTGTGAATTGCATGGAAAGAAACCCCAGGGCAGTGGTGTCATCTGGGCCAGGCGGGTGTTTCTCCAGGAACAGCGATCACACACCCACAGTGAGATGTAGGTGGAAATAAAGTGGTTGCCACAGGCAGCCTTTATATTAACTGTAACAATGTCCAGCTGTATCACATAAATGTCATCCAAGTAATTACCTTTGTGACATTTGGGGACATTAGTAGATGAACAATAGACACTGCTTCTTATATCCTTTATATATAGTGTTTCTAGGGATTAAAATGCTTCATATTGGATTCAGTGAAAGCCTTGCTTGAGAGTAATTATATCTCACAACCTGGACAAAACAGAAGGCTTGCATTTCCCTCCGGCATGGCTCCCTGCACTTAGATAAGTCAGGGAACTAGAATGTTAGCTCCTTCTGTTTGGGGCTCATGGAAATGTCTGAGCTGTCTATAACTTCAAAAAAACCCTAATTGATAGGTTTTGTTTAGAAATGTGTGTTCTATTCCACCCTGCAAAGGAACATTTGTCATCTACAGATATATGGATTAATAATTGGGTCTATTCCCCATTATCATGAACCCAAGTCTGTACTGCACCAGAGATCCCAGGGTACATGCAGGTCAATGTTTGGGCAATATCCCTGCTTTTGTATTAATATAAATCAATAATCATTGCAGTTGGTTTCTGTATTGGAGAATTACTTGAAAATACAACAGTGAGAAAAGTATAGCACATATACTAAAGAAATGTACAGCTGTTAAGGATAATAACAGGATAATAACAATCATTGTCTCTCCTGTTTGGAAAGCAGATATCCCTTGGCCATTGGAATTAGATTGCACACTGACAAATTAGAAAAGAAATTCCATAAAACATGTATTAATTGTAATGCTTCTGAATTTCTACTAAGTTTCTTGTCAAACATCTGGTCCTAGCATAGTGACGTACTCCTATTGCACTGTTGCTTGGGTGCTGAGACTATCTCAAAAAGGCACAAGCACACAAGCAAATTAAATAAATGCTAAGTATCTACATCTGAAAATATTGCGTTGTGCTCTCTATAGCTATGTAATCCTTTTTCTCAGTTGATTGCACTTTTAAAAATGCTTTAAATAATTTAAGGTCTCTCTCTTTTTTTTTTTTTTTTTTTTTTTTTTTTTCAATTTGACTTAAAGAAACACTTGCACCTAGTTTTCCAAAAAAACTAATCTGGCTTTTCTCAGAGTATATTGTTGGTAAAGACATATTAATTTAATTATATTTATTCATGAAACCTGAGATTACTGTATAAAATCCACTATCATTATGTTTAAAAGTAAAGACCCTTTTGTAACACCATCCACGTGATTCTTGGGAGCTGCCCTCCTCTGTGTTTCAGTTTGAAATGGTGCAATGTATTTTGTAGATGATCACTTGTAAAACATGTCCCCTGGTGGGGAAGACCTGGTGGCACTCAGAGGAAGGACAGCAGGTTGCCAAGAAGAGACTTGATACCCTATGAGAATATACAGGGGGAGGTAATCCCCCTCAGGAACAGTCATAGGGGAGGGGAATAAGAGGAAAATGGGAGGGAGGGAGGAATGGGAGGATACAAGGGATGGGATAACCATTGAGATGTAACAAGAATAAATTAATAAATTAAAAAAAAACAGTAAGCTGTGTGATAACCTTGGAGTTGGTGTTGTGGTCCCTGAAGCACAATCCTGTTCCAGCTACTCAGCTTTCCCCTCTGTGTGTTTAGTTCCCGGGTCTCTCCAGAGAACAACACGTACCCTGGGCAACAGCAGACGTACCTGCCCTTGCTCTATTATTCCCCATTTCTGTCTTCTTCAAGTGAGCTTCCCCTCAGTTCATCTCTTTCATAAATTTAATTGACTTTCTTTTTTTCAGAATTATTTTTGAAAACTTCATTATTACTTTCCAACATGTTTTATCGACACAGCTAAGTCTAAGCAGTCAAGCTAGTAAGAAGTTAACCTGTGACCATTTTTAGCTCTTTTTTCCTACAATTGTATTTATTTATTTTGAGACATTTGTACATGAGACACAATTAATCTTATTCATATAAATCTCTGCCCCCTTTAAGGAGTCCTAAGCTAGGCAGGAACCTTCACAATAAGATCTTTGGATATTTGATTTTCCTACATGTCATAAATTTGCCCAGAAGCCTCACTCATACAAACCTCTCTAAGTTTGAATTAAGTTGTATACCAACATGAAACTGTTTGAACTCTTTTGTTAACTGTCTTTTGGTAGTTGCTTGTAGCACTGCTTTGGCCTTCAGAAACAATAAATTCATATACACTGTGTCTTACCCTAAGTTATCCATATGAGATTCTGCAGGTATATATTAGGTAACTGATGGCTTTTGTTTATAACTTTTATCTTGGTATTGGCAATCTGATGATACACCCTGTTTATTTTTACATATTGCCTATAATTCTTAACCTTATGATTTATCTCAACAGGAAACTTCCCTGATAATGTGGCCTATGTGTAAAACAAGTTACCTATTATGAAAATAGGTCAAATGTGACTTTGCCTTTAACCAGTCATTTACTTTTCTGTCTTTAAGGCATGCTTTAAATTATCTGATCACAAAAGTCCCTGACAAACTTTCCTTAGCGTAGGATTCTAGTCTATTCTGTACTCAGGCAATATTCTTAGTTAACTCCACCCTAATGCCACTCAAGCTTAACTGAAAAGGAAATTCTGTATCTTATTACCGCTTGTCATTCATTCTAGAATTCCTGCACGATAGCTCCAGCTTGGGTCCTTAGTTCACATGTAGCTGCTTTGAGTTTTCTTTTATTTCTCAAGGACCTTCGTGTCAAATGGTGTATGCAGATTTCCTTCTTTCATGTGTATGTTAACGAATTACTCTGTACATACGTACTTCCGAGAGAGCACTGCAATTTGTCTCTGCCATTTAAAGTATTGTCCCTGAGAAACTGAGATAGGTGCTTAGGAAGAAACCCATAATTCCACTAAGATATGTTTAGGAGGCTTTTATTATATAGAAGTCTGATAACAAAATCATAGACAGATAGCATGAAAGTCATGGATCAAACTTTTTGATTCTGATGCATTTTGTATTTAGTCATAGTTGATAGTTCAAATATATCTCTTCTCTTAGTGCAGAATGGAAGGCAGCTTGAAAATTCTTCTACCTGACTCTACATTTATTCATCTGTCCACCATTTGGACATACTAGGTCTTATTTGTATTAAGCATGGTGCTAGGCTTTAAAGATGAAGTAAAATTAATCAAGGCACGTGCCTTCTGTTTTAACAGAGCAAACAAATGATGCCTTAAGAAGAGTTCTAAGAGGAAATCCCCCTCAGGAACAGTCATAGGGTTGGGGAATAAGGGGAAAATGGGAGGGAGGGAAGAATGGGAGGATGCAAGGGATAGGATAACCATTGAGATGTAACAAGAATAAATTAATTAAAAAATTTTTAAAAAGGAGAAGAGTTCTAAACAAAACAAAAAGCAAGTAAACTGCCTATACATAGCAGATACTTTTGAAACATTTTAGGTAAATTGATTATCTTATTTCTTATAGTCAACCCTCTGATAGGATCAAAATTCTTATTTCGGATGTACAGAAAGAGTGGCTTTGCCTGCTCAATAGACATGATCAATAGTCAATCCCAGAAAAAAAGAATATAAGATTCACACCTCCTCCACTCTGGCTGCCTTAAACCTTTTTACAAGGTGAAATAAGAGGTGGACTTAAGGTAACTAAGCACTATCCTGATCAAGATGTAGGTAAGTTTGGAGAAAGAATAAAGAATACTCCCTAAAGGAGATGTGATTTGATTTGAGCATTGAAATACAGGTTTTTGTTTTAAATACAGTAACTAAATAAAGTGTGAACAGGACCACTTATTTAAAAAGAAGCAAGTAGGCACAGAAAGAGGTGCTCATGGTGGAAGGGACAGAAGCTGGCGTTAGGAAACAACTGCTGTTCTGGCTTACTCCTGGAAAAAATGCTTCCTCTTTATGCAATGGGATAATTTAGCGAGACCGAGATTCTGAGGAGACCTAGGAAAGTCAAGTACAATGCAGTGGACATAGGCATCAAGGCAAAATGACTGTTTGGGAAGATCATTATGCATTCAATATGACTTTGTACACAATGATAATTCATGTATAAAATGAAGGGGATGACATTGTCCACTTCATATAAGGCTAATAGAGGACCAGATATTTAATACATACAGAGCAGAGGACAGGGACAAGTGTTAGGCTGCTGTGAGATGAATATGGAAAGGTAGGCAGAAGGCTAGACCTGTATTGTTAACAGGCTAAGATTTGTATTTTATTATTCATTCTAACACCAAGTATTTAAACCATGTCCAGAATTTTGAAGTTTCTCATTAATGGCAATTTGAAATTCATCATAGAGTTCCTTGGCTACGTTAGCTTTATATATTAAAATTACTAACACTAAAGTTATACATGTTTAGGGGTGTTCCAGTCTTTAGTTCATTTAACTTAAAATGTAAGCTTAAAGAATTCTGCATCATATTGCAAGACTGATTTTGAATGCTTCAAGTTTAACATGTAATGACAGCTCATTTTAAAGCACCATAAACATGTAGGAATTTATAACCATCATCATTTTTTTCCAGAGGAATGGAAAAGGTTTATATACACCATGTCATTCATCAATATTTTGAACCTATAAACTATTCTAAACCATAATTTGCAGATAGAGAAATTTGAGGTGATACAACTAGGTTATTTGCCCGAGGTCATTCAAACTATTCAGGCTCTGAGTCTGTCATCTGTATATCTTCCTATTTTGTTTATAGTGTGTATTTATTTTGAAAGTAGGATTCTCATGAATCACTGAGAATCTGGCCTGAGAAAGTAGCATAATATGTAAAGCTTTGCCTTCCAAGCATGAGAAGCAGAATTCAAACTTTGGGGCCATGTAGGAAAAAAAATAGCAGGATGACATTAAAGAAAGAGAGACAGAATGATCGCCAGGGTTTGCTGGACAATCAGGCAAGGATGCTTAGTGAGGTTTTGGCAAGTAAAGCTGCAGAATGCCTGAAAAAAATGGTGATTCAGCTTACTATGACTTCCATATAAGCACACATACCCTCCAAAATGCACATTCATATAGGTACTCATTTAAAAGAATAAAGAATTATATCATAGTGGATAAAAGTCTTAATATGAAGGTCTTTTACTATTTACAGAAGGATTTCAAGGTACTCGTGAACTTGAAAATTATGTGCCTCATTATTTCCTTAACTGGAGGACACTCACATTGATAAATAAAAATGAAAAGCATTTTGGGAGATGAGAAATACTAAATGTCATTGAAATGAGCCCAAAATACACATGATCCTGATGGTGATAAAGTATGTTTATATCTGGAAAACAAATTAAGTCCCGGGAATAGAACTTTTCAAAAATAACTCTCAAAAGTGCATTTGGAAATCACAGATTCTAGTAATTGTAAAGTGTGTATTAAGTGGGTAATACATGCTTAATTATCTATGAAAATAAAAAATGCCCTTAAACATCATTTGTAGAAGAAAATGACATAAACATATACATTAAAAATGTTTATAATTTCTTAAGTGAAAGGAAGTTGACAAATTAGCTTTGCTTTTCGTTACCAAGATGAAGGGCACTATGATATAAAATGGATTTAGTGTTATAAATTTATTTTAATGCTATAATAACATTACTGCCAGTTGGTATATTAAAGAGAAAAAATTGCTTTTAAAAATAATTCACATCTTAAACAAATGGTCTGGGAGAGTGGCACCATTGAATTACAGCTAGCTCCTATCATATTTATCTTGAAAATCAACAGGAATGTAGATTATCCAATGTGTTAGCCTCATTTTCCCCCATATCATCACTGTTGGAAATCTATTTATGTGTCTTATCAAAAATCATACTTTAAAAAAAATTCAGCCTCTTCCAATGCCTTCCTCTACTTATGTTCAGTAGGGCCTAATCTTTTTGGTCCATTTGAATAAAATTGCACATTTAAGCTGCATGGGCTAAGAGTCTTGGTGGGAGAGAAAAATATTACAAAATAAGAGATTCATCTTGTCAAAACTAAGAGTTTCTTATTTATAAAGCTGCATAAGAAACAAGAAGCAGAAACAGGCTTGCTGACACCATCGGACAAATGGCTTTGGTAGAGTCATGTCCACATCTTGGGATAAAGTTGCTCTTCGGACTGGTGAAAGGGTACATTTGCATTAAAGGATAGGATAAATCATTTCTTGGAATTTGTTTTGAATGTGTATCCAATATTATCTAAATTAGGATCTGCTGTTTAAAAAACAACTACACAAAATATATTTAAAAGAATCCTGTGAAAAAGTTTTGTTTGCTTCAAATTATTAATTTATATACTATATTCTTATGAAATATAATATGTACAGAAAATGCAAAAACCATGAATAGATATTACACTCAATGACACCTTACTAAGAGAAATATAGAAATAGAATATTACTGGCACCTGGGACAACTGTTAATGTTATTTTTATAAAACTGTGTTTGTTTCCTAATTTTTCTCTTAACTCAGCTATTTCAGAAATAATTGAAACTTCATTATATTATTTCAACAAGCTTCACAGCACAATCCTAGGCAGTATTAACTCTATCTTTAACCCTCTATGATAATATGGTTTCCTTGCAGCATACTTCCCAGAGATACTTGCACTTTTGTAGCTTTCCGGCTCCAGCTCCTGTCATGATGTCTCCTGGACCTCTGCCTGTGTCCGAATCCCCTACTTTCTTAATTCCTCTTTCCCTGGCTGGCAGGAAGTACATGCCTATTCTCTTCCATACTCGATGATTGTCTGCAAGCTGCTTTATTGGCATATCAGGGGATAATTGGGACGCATTTTTATACAACATTGAGACAGGAGATTTTCAGAACAAGGATGGTAGCTACATATTGGTAGTCCAGAAATCAGAATTTGAATTACACACTAACCTTATGCCTACAGGCAACTTCTCTGTACCTATCTCCTTCTAATGCTTCCTCCTCCTTCCTTCTTGAAAGATTAGCCCTTTCTTAGTTGACAGTTAAGAATTTGTGAGTTATGATTCTAGAAAAGCCCTTTTCTGTGTGTATATGATAAGTGTTTACATGCTTATGGTGTGTTCACTCTGTACGATGAGTGTGTGTGTGTGTGTGTGTGTGTGTGTGTGTGTGTATGTGTGTGTCCTTGTATATGGAGGTCAGAGGATGAGGACAACCTTGGTCCCAATTCTCTTCTCCCATCTCTCTTTGCTTTATTGTTTGATGTCATAGGCCTTGAGGAAATATCATGTCTCAGACAGCACCTTTTAGGAAGAGGACTGGAGTGTTAGATGTTGGCTACCATGACTGGCTTTATATGGGCTCTGATGATGCACACCCAGGCCTTCGTATTAGGTTGCAAGTATATTACCCATTAAGCTGAACACCCAACCATTATTTTTTCCTTTATATAATTTAAGACTAGATAATATATATTAAAGATTGACCCATTAGACAGCTAAAATTTTAAGTTTAATTGATTTTAAGTGAAAAAAATATAATACGTGTATAAACATTATCTCCTGTACTAGTTACTTTTCTCTTTGCTGTGACCCAACAAAAGCAATTTGAGGAAATAAGAGATTATTTAGGCTCAAAGTTTGAGGCTATAGTCTAGCATGGTGCGGAAGGTATGGTGGAGCCAAAGCCTGAGCAACTGATCACATTCATCCACAGTTGGGAATTAGAGATGCTCAGCTTACTTCTCCTTTGTATGAAGTCTAGGATTCCAACTCATGGAATGGTGCTGCCCCAGCTAAGGTAGGTGTTTCCTCCCAGATCTATCCAGACGTACATTTCTTAGTGATCAGATCTAAATCTCAGCAAAGTGATAGTCAGTATTAACTCTGACACCTATGTATCCTTACATATGTTCCTGTATACACTTTTCTATTGTTTATACATAAAACAAAGTCTCAGAGTATTAGTATGTATATGACATTTTTAATCAGAATGCTAGCTGGGCCAGGTGGCAAAGGCTGTAATTCTAGTGTTCAGAATATTGAAGCAAAATTCACATTCTTATCTGCCTCAAGCTGTGTGTGTGTGTGTGTGTGTGTGTGTGTGTGTGTGTGTGTGTGCTTGTGTGTGTGTTTAAAGTCTCTATATCAAACCAAACAAGCAAGGGCAATACTAAACTCTTATACTTTATTATTTTATTAATATATATAGTCTTATTGACAATATTTTGTTCTGATTCTTGATGATGCTTCCTATTTTTCTATCGACTATTTTTACAGTAATTGATTCTAGATAATACAACTGCTATTGTTATAGATAAAGAACACATCTCCAACTGTGTAACTTATCTTTTTATTCTGTTAATTATGTTTCTGATAAACAGAACCACCGAAAATCAATTTAGTCCAATTTATTTCTCTTTTCCTACATGGGTTGATAAATTTATAAAAATCTTCTGTCCTACAGTCCTGAAAGCAGTTTCTATAATAATTGTCTTACACATGTTATTTAAAGCTGTAGTGCACCTGAAATTAATTTATATATGCTGTAATACTGAATATTACATATGTAATATATTCATATATTTAATATAGCTATAATTTATATATAATCATGTATCATTGATATATAATTATCCAAACACACATGTACATGCACATACATTTATATACACACACACACACATACATATATATATATATATAAACCATTCCTCAGTATTCACGGGGTACTTTCAAAATACCCAAATCTGTTCATACTGAAGTCTTTTATGTATAAGGATATAATGTTGTTTTATAACCTGTATCCTTTTGTATACTGTGAGTCATCTTTAAATTTTTCTGAGTACCTAATATAATATAATATAATATAAACGTTTCATAAGGACTCTTGTTTTGACTTGTTTAGAAATAATAAAAATAAAAATAGCCTATTCAATATCAGTACAGAAAGATTTAATTTTAATGATTTTCATCCATAGTTTACGGCATATACAAAGGAATAATCTATTCCTACAAGAAATATTGGTGCATTTTGTGTCTGTAGAAATTGAATGGAACCAGTATTTATATTTAAAATATAGTCTTTTTTTTTTTGAGGTCCCACAGAGTTGAAAAGAATCAAGTGTTTATTCTTGCTAAAATCTGCTTTTTACTTTCCTACATTTTTTCCTTTGTCATATTTGCCTGTGTTCATGCAAATGCCCCGCACGGGGGCTCATTGCTAAGGTATGTTTCAAACACATGAATCTGTGATTATCCTGTAGACCTTAACTACTCAGCTGTGCCTCCAGATTTCATAGCCCTTACACTATGTTGTTATTATTTCTTTGTTGTTGTTCTTTCTTTGTTCTTTTAACGGTCACATAGTTTAGGTTGGCCTTGAATTTGCTTTATAGCTTGGGCTTATAGCATTTTGGCCTCTGTTTCCTGAGTGCTAACACTATAGCTATACCATTCGCAAAGGTGGAAAGGACACATTTGACAGATCACCTTAATTCTGAAGTCTTAGTATCTGAGAGCCACTACAATAGCTGATATGGGTCAAGGAAAAGCATGCCTTAAGTTATAAGCTAAATCCAATGAGGACCAAAACAGAACAGAATAAATGGAGGATAAAATAAAAATACACACCTTTGTAACTCCTCTCTGCTAACCAAGGTAAGATTTTTGTATTTTTAAGACTGAGTCTCACTTTGTAGTCCCTGCTGGCATGGAACTTACTTAGTAAAGCAAGCTATCCTTAAACACACAGAGATCTATTCACCTTTCTCCCTGATTGCTAGGATTCAGGAGTATGTTATCACACCCAGACAAACTTGATCTTTCTAATGTTAAAGTAGGGTAAATTTGGTATATATTACTCATTGACTTCAATGGACAAAATAAGTTTGGCCATCAAACCTGAGAGAAGTACTTTCTGTGAGTCCTCATACAAAGTATTTGTTATATATTAATGTTCATAGGCTGGAAAGATTGCTACCTGGTTTCAGCACTTAGCACATGAACAAGAGGAGTGGAGTTTTAGGTCCCCAGTGAATGTCAGGTGGGCGTGGCAGCATACCTATAACTCCAGACTGGTAAGGCAGAAACCAGGGGGCCCTTGAGATTCTGCTAGGGAGACTAGCTAGACAAGACTTTAGAAGTTCTGTATATGATTAAGTTAAAAGAATGATGAGGCTCCACATATATTCATATATGTTCCTACATACATATGAGAATACATGCATTCATATGTGAATAACACACACAGCTGAAAAGAAAATACCTCATTAACACTTATTAGGTACTAATTAAGTCTTTTACATAGTATTTGCTAAGAAACTTGCCAGCTATGTGCACGGCTGATTTTCCATAAAGTATTGTGACTTTTGCTTGAGCATCTTACTAAACTCAGGCTGTAGCTTTTACAGTGTCATAGAATGGCCCTCTGAAGTCCACCTAATGGGACTGATTTGCTAAAGTCATCCAATCAAGGGACTCTAATGTTCACTTTGCTCATGAATTATAGATGCATTATATAGGGAGAAAACTCCAGGCAGTAACTAAATCCAGATTTTATGCTGACCTGTTGCAGAAAACTAGGATGAGTGTTCATCTTGGTCAATTCTTGTGTACTTTTTGTGAGGCCAGTTCCTTCCTGTATCCAAGATGGATGTTCAGGGAAGGCAGACATTCTGTATCCCAAATATATATATATCAGTTACAGCAAACTTTTAAGTTCTGTGAAGCTGGGCATGACTTCTAGGTTTTTATATCTGTCTTTAAAAGAATCCTCATCAAAACATCAGGTTTATAATTGTTGTTTTTAATTAAAAGGAGTGGACTGTTTTAATTAATTAAAAGGACTGGAGTGTTTTCTTGGTAGTAAAGAACACTTACTGCTCTTACAGACATCCCAGATTTGTTTACCAGCACCCATAGGCTCACAGAGGCTATCTATAGCTACAGTCCTAGGAGACCTGATGCCCTCTTCTGCCCTCTGTAGACACCACATAATCATCTGGAACACATTTATGCACTAATGCAAAATACTCATAATACAAAAGCTAAAAACTCAGCCAATCTTAAATATATTTTCAAAAGGAAATCTTTTTAATTCTCGAGATTGCCATATAAAAATAAAGTTCTTGTTATAACATTAGTTTTACTAATGACAAAAATTTTGTTTATAAAAGTATAGGAATGTTATGATAGATCAATAAAAAAATAAACTGTGATTTAGTTTTGGCATTCTCGTGTTTTAACTATACTTCCATAATCATCTCTAAATAGTGCTTATGAAATTATAGGATATATGATTATTCCTGGCCACTCACTTCCACAACAATTTCTGAATCAACTAGCCTAACGTTAGACATTTAAATCTTTCCAGTGACACTGATGTTGCCAAGATTAATACAGGACTGTGGTGGTAGATGGTATCATCAAGAGATGCTATAGGCCACAACCTGGAAAAAGTCTATTACCTGAATTAGCCAAGGGTCAATGAGAGATGCTGCAGGAAGGCCTACTATAGCCAGTGGAAAAAGAAATTGTAACCTGCATTTTTGGATTCTAGAATGACCCTTCAACAACCCTATCTGTCCATCTCAACAATGTGTTTTTATTGAGCTAAGTCTCCTTAGGAAGCAAAGCAAAAGCAATGAGGTCATTGTGTACTATTCATGTTTGTGCTTCTCCCCCCATATAACTGCATTCTCAATTAAAAAAATAAGCAAAGCCATTCAATGCTATGGAATAAAGATCAACACTTGAACATTTGCCAAAGCAATAGGTTTCCAAACTGTAATCCCATCTCAGAAATACAGCCCTCCTAGGCAATGTTTCCACTCAAGACAGAAAATGCAAATGAGAAGGAGCTTAAATCTATAGCCCTGATTTAACAAGACAATTGCTGAATATTTTGCCCCTTTGTGAGAACTGTGTAGTCCAGATCTATTTTCACATACATATTAATGAGTTGTTTTGCATAAATCAATTCTGTTTGTTTATGAGTGGAGATTATATAACCTTTTCTTAATTCTTTCAGAAATCCCAAACAAACAAATTACTACCGTTTTTACTGAGCTCTATCCCTTGAGCACAAAGGATTTATTTTAATTATTTCATCAGGTTTAAGTAAAAGTGATTATTTTTGATCAAATGCAAGTAACTGTGCTGGAAGTCAACACCCATTTCCAGCTCTCTCTGAGCCTTTTGCAAGGCTCTCTGTTTTTGTACAGCTCTCGGTATCCCTTTACAAGGTTACCCACTTTATTTGACAAGGAACAAAAAGTATCGAGATCACACATAAAATTTATGACAGGTATTTGGTAAGCCTCACTGGCTGAGAACTGTGACTATTGTGTCAGTGTAAGTATTACTATTCATAAAAGTTAATAGGTATGCGGTCAGCCAAGTGCCAGACACAGCCATGCCCTAGCTTGCTGAAATGTTCACAGCAAGAGAGCAACAGAACCAGGACTTTGAGCCTGATGATGATTGGTAACAGTAGTCAAGCTTTGAACCCAACTTTGGCCTTATATGGCATTTCCCAGCAGCAGATGTTCTAACAGGCCCCTCATTCCAACCCGTAAGTCTAGCTGCCTCCTCTCTATGCCACCTCTGTTTCTACCATTAACAGGAGAAAATGTCAGAGGTATGCTCTTCAATAAACCATCTCTCCTCAGCTTCACATTTTTAAAGCAGGAGTGAAGGATATGATTCTCCATGAACACCCACCAAAAACTTACACTTGGACATTGCCGTTGCTGACTCTATGACCCTTTTCTCCCTGTATATGTAAAGCATTATAAAACAAGATTTCCTAAGGCAGCTCATCTTACCCAATGCTCATCTACTTAGAACACTGCATTCTGTACCAGAACTCAGGTCAAAATTTTCCTAGAAGATGAAATGTTTCTCTGGGCTTACAAAAACTAAAAGCCAATCTATTTTTTTGAAAAAAAAATTATTATGTTTCATTTTAACATATACATTTATATTATTTCACATGAGTAAAATAAGCTACATACAGCAGAAAGAACCATAAGGCAAAGAGGAATTATATAAATGTTAAATTCATAGTGAGTTGGCCACTTGTATTTGGCAAACTTGAAGTAAACATCTTTCTTATCTTGGTGGGTCTAAATTTATGAATGGATAATCCTATTTATCATATCTCACATCTATTAACTTAAAATATCTATCTTGACCTAAAAACATCTTAACCCCTAACCTACTAAGCTTAATTGAAAGCCAAACTATCTCGTATTCATACCCATCAGAGACTTGAAAAGGGATAAAACTTAAATACTTGAGTGAACCCAGAGTGCGGGTTAGCACCTTCCAAAATGAAAAAAATGGCTGAGTCAGTTTACTGCCTGAACACTCATTCAACACCCACTATAACACTGGAATATCATCTTCAGCCTTCTGGCTCAATATATCTGACAAACATATTTGCAAGGCAGAAACTATTGTGGACTTGCTTACTCTGTCTTGGCAGAGTTAGGTCATTGACTCTGGCTCCATCTAAACTTGCCTATTTTTAGGCAAAATTCTGTCTGTGGCAGAAATGAGGACATTTTGCCCAGTGGCTCATTTGCCATATTGTAAGCCAACTCCATAAGGAGGTTCTTTGAAGCTCGTGTTCTTTGAAGCAGGCTGGGTGTTGCCAGGAGTTAACTTGTTGTCAGAGAAACTTTAGAATAATAAAAACTTCTTTAAATGCCATATTCTGTTTCTGAAGACCCTATTTAACTATTTTACCTCATATGTCTGTAGAGTCATATCTATCTATTAGACCTAGAGTACAGATTCTTGTGATAAAATTAGACTTATTTTAGACACGAGCATGATTTGCATCAATACACAAAATTCAATACCACTGAATTAAAAAAATAATCTAATTTGTGAGTAACAATTAGGGCCTTGAGATGAGGAGTAGATTCAATAATGTACCTTTTGTTCTATTCTCCCTCTATATTTTTATATCCCCCTTTCTTTCTTTTCAGCTCCTATCTCCTTAGCAATCTTTACCAAATCTTCACACACTCATTCCTACAATGCCAGAGACATGACCAGTCCTCTGCCATATTTACTGGCTATGTGAGTTTCAGTTGAGTATAACCAGAGTTGCTTTCTCAAATATAATCCTGAAACATTAAAGCCCAGAGAATGTAGAAATACAGAATCTTTCCTTCACTAACTCAGTTATCATTCACCATTAGATTTTTTTTCATCTGTACAAAAATCTTAACGATTCTAGCCTATTCTTTGTATTTTATAACCTAGACAAACTCTTTTGTATTAGCCAGCCTTTTATGTTTGTTTTTATTTTTTTAATACTGTTTTAATATTAAATCTGGATACTGTTACTTGGTAATTATTGTAGCTGAATATATGTAAACAATGTGTAAATCGCAGGTCAAAATGTTCTTACTCAGTTAGTTATTCTGAACTACAACAAATTGTTAAAACCAAGAGTTATTCCACTGTGCTATCTATAGGGAACAAAACTACTTTCTTTTCTCCAGCAGTGGATGGGCACCCTGCTTCTCTCTTTTATTATGTTTTGACATCCTCACTGCAGTTTAAGGTTTCCCCTCCTTCTTCATCTCCCAGTTACACCCCCACCCACCCACCCACCCTGACACCCAACCCCGACTCCGACCCTCCCACCCCTCATCCCCACCCTCCTACCTCCCACCCTGGCCATCCATGCTTTCTTCTTTACTCTTCAGAAAAAAGCCGGCCTCCCATAGTTATCAACCAATCATGAGATATCAAGTTGTAGTAAAACTGGACACCTCCCTCCATACTAAGGCTGGACAAGGCAAGCCAGGATTAGGAAAAGGGTCCCAAAAGTAGTCAAAAAACGCAGGCCTCAATCAGTCCTATGCAGATTTCCTGGTTGACAGGTTGGTCTCTGTGGGTCCCTATGAGTTCAGGTTAGTTGATTTTGTGTGTGCATGTGCGTGTGCATGTGTGTGTGTGTGTGTGTGTGTGTGTATGTTCGTGTGTGTGAGTGTGTGGTGTCCTTGACCCTTCTGGCTCACACAATTCTCTCCTTCTCCTATGGTCCCAGCCTCTTCTGCATGATTCCCAGAGTTTTGGTGGCTGCGGGTCTCTGCATTGTTTCCATCAGTGGCTGGATGAAGCCTCTCTGATGACAATTGGGCTTGTTTCCAATCTATGAGTATCAAAGAGAAATTATTTAATTGACATTTTTTGTTTTTGTTTTATGTTTTGTTTTGTTTGCCAGTCACATTTGCTAGATCATTGAGCTACTCACATTCTGGTTCCTAGCTCTCCAGGAAGTGTTAGGGGTGGATTCCTTTTTGTGGCATGAGTCTCAAGCTGGAACAGTAATTTGTTGGCTAACCCCACAATTTCTATGCCACCTTTACCCCAGCCACATCTTATAGGCAAGACAAATTATAGACCAAGGTTTTTTTTTTTTTTTTTTTTTTGGTAGGGTTGGTATCCCAATCCCTCCACTGGAAGTCTTGCCTGGGTACAGGAGAGGGCTAATTCAGGCTCCATATCCCCTGTTAGTAAGTTACTATCTAATCCTGGAGATGCAATTTGTGGCTATATATTTGAGCTTATGTTACTTTTGTTTAAAGTTTTTATATGATTATGTCAGAGTAAACATATTTGTGGTTTTTTTATTCTGTATTTATGGTTTATACATAGCCGCATCTCTACATTATTTAGTATAATTTGTTTGATTGTTTGCTTTAGCTTTGTAAAGACAGTATCTCACTAAATGGACTTGACCAGCCTGAAATCATCTATGTAGAGCTTTGGACTTGGAGAGTTCTGTCTGCCTCTGCCTCTCAATTGCTAGAGTTAAATGTGGTGCCATCATACCTGGCTGCTAATTTCTTTTTCTTCTTGTTGTTAAAACCAATGCATTGTATTTCATCGAAAAAAAAATTGCATAGCTTTCCTCCTACTTCAATTTAAGGATGCAAAACTTTAAGGAACATTGTATTATAGTGGTACTGTCATGTATTTCTACATTTTTTCCTTCTTATTTGGGTATTACCAAATGTCAGACACTACTGTGCCAGAGGTATTAGGCTTTGTAAAGGAAGCACATTATTAATCTTTTTTAGCTATATGGATGATGAAGGATGGATTCTATGTACTCTAACAGCATAAAAAGTTTAATAAATAACCTGAAGAAACTCTAAAAAACTGGAAAGATTTTTTATTGAGAACCCAGGAACTAAAGCTGAAGATGAATGAGATTCTTTTCTGTAGATGAACATTGAGGGCCACCTAGTATTAAGTATCTTTTGTAATATCTGTGCTCATGGTGTTACATTGTGGTAAAACAAACCACCAGGAAATTATAATGTTGCACTAGGTTGTAGTTTCAGTTTTACTCTCAAGTCCTGGGGGCTGTTTCTTTAGAACTTGTATAAGCTCACATATGAACTTATTTTTCTGTTCTGCTTTCTTATGTATCATGGTCTAGGCTGAGCCAAGTGAATGACTCTTCCCCTCTACAGATCCATGTCATCCAGCTGAGTAGGTTAATCATTTTCCATAGAAGTAAAATGGGTTTGCATCAGTGAGAATGCAGAGGACTGCCAGGCTACTGGAAGAGTGCACTAGAATTAACCTGTCACCACTGCTGCCAAGAGTTGGAAACACCAGATTACATTTCAGAGTGGTGAAACAGACTTTATCTCTGATGGAAAATGTTCTAAAACCACACTGCAGTTGTCATGGTAGTCCATAGCTATGGATGTAAGATTTGAGGCTAGTTTGTACTTAGTCTTCCATGAGTGATATCCAGTATGGGTTTGAGAAACACTTCATAATAGAACAGTGTATTTAAAAGACTGGAGTTTGAATGAAAGTGAAACATTCAAAATCCTAGTAGGAAGGAAAAAGGGAGGAAAGGCCTTAGAGGAAGCTAGGGGGCAGCAGGGCCCAATAGAGTGGCCTTTTCACTTTGTCCTGTGTTTGAAGCATGTTCTAAGAAAAAAATACCTTAAGAAATAATTTATGTGATATCATTGTCATTAATTTTTATCTTATCTGTTTTATTGTTTGCTTGGGATGGAGCCTTACAATGTAGCCAAGGGTCTAGTTGGGGTTCACTGTATAGCTTAGGTCACCTTCAAAGATAGTGGTTCTGTCTTAGCCTCATCACAATTAAAAAACATCAAGGGCATGTGCAATTATATAATATAATATAATATAATATAATATAATATAATATAATATATTACATTATATATATTATTATATAACCTCAGTTTCTTTATTACATTACTTGTTATATTATTATTGCATTTAATTTAGAATTTGAATTTAACTTAAGTTTTTTGTACATTTTATAATTTACAAAATATAGTCATGAAATTGCTTTTAGGGCTGTCCACCATTCTTATGTTAAATAATGAAGACATGTGAGACATTGCTATGGGGGCTGAGGAACTTGAAGATATCGTTGGGAAATCTTAGATATCAAATCAAAGTTCCAGATGGCATGTATTTTTCATGGCAAGAAGAACATCCAAGCTCCACCAACAAATAGTTGAAGTGGATTGTTTAATTTGATGAAGATATGAACAGTTATTTGAGAAAAAAAAAGAATTCATTTTCAGAAAAGTCTTGGCTTGATTGAAGCTTCTATACTATTTAAGGAATATCTGAGCTAAATGACTAAAACAGAAAGTGTACTACAGAGGGAAGTTACTTTGAGCCATAGAGAACACATGAAGTCATTATTAAAAGTAAATATTTAAATTATAAAAAGAGAAAGGTCTTGAAATAAATATAAAATATTTCCAGTTCTTAGACATCATTGGGTCCAGAGAGATATATTCCTCTTCATAAATGGCTTCTAGTATTCCTTCATTTGGTTTAACAATTTATTTCATTAATTAAATGGTGATGAATTTTCTTAGAAGGCATTGGAGAGTTAAATAACAATTCTATATTCTTTATATTCTTATTCTAAATACTCTATAGTTGGATTTTTCAGGAAAATATGTTATATATTTTACATGTCAGTGTGTTTAGTCTAACAGACCTTGAAAATTAGCTATACAAATGTTGCTTGCAGCACCACCTCTTGGTTTTGCTCTTACTCTGTCTATATAATATTTAGTTATTTAGTATTTATTCTTAGCAATCTAATGAGGGACACATTATTGTCTCTCTCCTTTGCATTTGTTAGTTTATTAATAAAATTGGACTTTTCTTGTATGTTCCTTGTCAGTTTAGGAGTGGGCAAATTTCCTAGTCATGTTCTT
Source organism: Acomys russatus (assembly GCF_903995435.1). Classification (NCBI taxonomy): domain Eukaryota; kingdom Metazoa; phylum Chordata; class Mammalia; order Rodentia; family Muridae; genus Acomys; species Acomys russatus. The sequence continues at coordinate 32,718,031 of NC_067149.1, forward strand.
TGCTCAGTCGTTGGTTGAAAACTTCAGAGTAATTCCTAGAGATGAGCTTGATATATTTTTCTATTATACATCCCATGGAATGTAAACATATTTATTTTGACATGTTCATATTGTTTTTATCATATAGAAACTTTATCATGCAAAGTCAGCACTTGTTAAAGTCAATTTATTTCTTATTTCCTTGGAAGTGTTCATTTGTGTCATGCATAAGAACATGTTCTGAAGCTCTGAGTCATGAGGCTATTTTGTCCAGTTCTCCTTTAATTTCATTTCTTACATGTAAGCCTTAGATCCCATGGGAACTTACTTTCGTTCCAAGCCTGAAGTAAATGCCTGACTTTGTTTCCTCAGGCTTCCTGCAGGAGGCTGTCTCATTTGAATTTATAAGTAGGCTAGTTTTAATAAAGCTCACTTTCCAATTAAATGGTACTATTTCTTTTGCTGTATCCACAATCTCTTGCTACATTGTGGTAACCCCTGAGGAATTCTTCCCTGTTCTGTTCCTCCTGGAAGAATGAGACACTACTTGGTTACAGTGAATTATTAAGCCCGGATTTATACAACAGCATGACATTTCTCCTGTAGAGAACATCGGATTGCCAACTAAAGGCAAACTTTTAAAATGGCAGCCCTGCCTAGGTTGCTGTAGCTTAGGTTCTTTATTGTTCCTGTGAAATGAGTCAGATACAAAGAATTCAGAGACATCACAGAGACACCACATCTGAACATGAGAAAGAGACTGAGGAGCTGCCTTTGAGTCTGTTCCATCAATTTCATTTTAATCTGATTTATTTAGCTATATATCTGTGCCTCTCTGTACTTCCTGTGTCAGTTTTATCACAAATCACTCCCCAGACAGCTGTATTGGAAAAGCAATATCTAAGATTGAGATATTGTTAACAACAAAGACTTTTCTTATTCCAGGGCTGCTAGATTCTGTTTGATAAAATTTAATATTTTTACCCTTTCTTTGCATTGTGGGTGAAGTTCATTGTGTATCCACTATTTTTGTTGTCACAACATGACTGGGATTCGAATAAATAATAGACCACAGTATCAATATGTCCAGATAATTTTTGGTACTGTTGTCACTATTTAGTTGGGTGATGGAGAAAAGGAGATAGTGGAAGTTCTGTAATAAGCATCAAAGCTTAACAATAAAATAAGATTTTTCATTGATCAGAATCTAATAACTCACCCAATTTATGTCTCCTTCACTGTTCTAATTCAGGTAAACTTGGTTTCATATGAGTCATGAAGCTTCAAGGTACTGTGGCCAGGCTCTGAGGGTGTATGGTTTATGTGTGAGAGATTAAAAGAATATCCATGAATACTTTTAGTGAAAAGTGTGGGGTGAAGAAGACTGCTATTGCAAACAAAGCCAGTGTCATTTTTGTGTAGATAAGAGGGCTGTTGAAAGTCAACTGCCTCCATTTGCTTCTGCACTTGGCATCTTCATAATTGTAGCTCCAGATCCTCACAGTATTCTTATATGGTTTTACCTACTCTAAGATGAAGCTGCCTTTTCCTGCTGAGACTGACACTCCTTCCCTCAGAAATGTTTGGTGTGATGATTAGTTTCAATTGTCAGCTTAACACTATCTACAATCATGGGGGAAGTGAGTATCAATGAAGAACTGCCCAGATCATGTGGCAATGGGCATACGGATGGGAGTGAGTTTGTCTTGATTAAGTTAAGGGGTGTTGGAAGGCCCAACCCACCATGCGTAACACCATTCCCTGTGTATCAGTCCTGGACTATATGAAGTTGTAGAGATGGGGCTGAACTGAAGTGAACATAAAGATATTTGTTTTTCTTTGCTCTTGATTATGGGTATGATGTTAATAGATGTTTTAAGTCATTCCTCACTTTTCTTTGATTTATAACCTGAAAAACAAAACAGCTTTCTTCCCTACGTTGCTTTTTGTGAGGAAATTTCATCACAGCAACAGAAATGAAACCAGTACTCTTGTCTATGTCAGTTATCTGTATGCAAGACTGATGGAGTTGTTAGTCTGTAGGGCCAACTGGTAGATCCTAGCAGTTAGCAAACTTTTCTTATCGTAAATACATTGTTGCAGGGTAAAGTCAGTCATCAGTATACTAAACAGAGGCATGTGGCTATGTTCCTCTGGTCCTTTAGGAGAAACAACCAAGGCAGTAGATTTGGCTCTTGGGTTGTAGAAAAGACCCAGAAGGTTTTTGTGGTTGTTGTTGTTTGGTTTAGTTTGGTTTGGTTTGGCTTTTGGGTTTTCGAGACAGGGTTTCTTTGTGTAGCCTTGGCTGTCCTGGACTCACTTTGTAGACCAGGCTGTCCTCAAAATCACAACGATCTGCCTGCCTCTGCCTCTGAGTGCTGAGATTAAAGGGGTGTACCACCACCGCTCAGCTGACCCAGAGTATTTTTAACACATGCTTTTCCGGTGTTGATAGATAGTCTCTACTGAGTGTCTGCTAAAATTTCCACTGAGTTTCATTTGCTAGAACACTCAGAAAAACAAAAAGTGAGTTCCAATGTAAGATTACCATAGAGATATATCAATGGAAATAGGTAAAGATTAAGGAATTTGTTAGAACATAACAGAAAGGCAGCCTTAAAAGAGGGACAACACTTGTAACCACTCCACCCAATGCTTTTCAATTTAGTTAATAGGGATGAGAATGCTATTAAAAATATTTTATAAAATGTAACCATATATAAATAAGATTTTCATTTTTACATTTAAAATTTAAGTACAATATACATTCCTGCTAATGTATTAGCTACTATTTGGGTACTACATACATTTATTTGTTTAAATTCATGTTTTTATAAAATTAGTCACAAATCTACTTTCAAGTGTGAGCGATGACTGATGAAAAATTAAAATCAGCAAGAAATAATAAAAAAGTGAATATAGTAAAAATCTGATATGATCTCAAATTCTGGATCTATTTGCAGGCTGTTGGATTTTGACAGTTTATGATCTGAATTGTAATTGTTATATTTATGCAGCTAGAAGAACAATGTATATATAATATTCATACATAATAATTAATATCTTATATGTAAATATTTTGACTATGCTAGAGAGATAGCTCCAGAGTTAAAGCACTTGCCCTCCTCGCAAAGGACCTGAGCTCAATTCCTAGAAGCCACAAGATTACAAAGAGCATCTTATAATTTTCTATGTCTTTGATACTCTTCTAGCATTCATGTGTACATACTCACACACACACAAATGTGTGTGTGTGTACACACACATATATATATATATATATATATATATATATATATATATATTTATTTAAAAGGTTATTATCAAGACTTACTGAAATAATACCTACTGAAATCTGAATTTTTTGGGCATTAAGTAAAATTTTATCACATATATTATAATAAATGTATAGATAACTATAGTTAATTATATTTACATCCACATACATAGATATTTATACACAGATATAGACAACTCCACGTATATCTGAAAATGTAGATTATAATTGCTTTATCTTTAGAGGAGTAGGAAAAAATCTCATGTTTGAATGATCTAAGCGAAAATTACTTTAAACTAAAAATTTAGAAGATAAATGTACAAGGTTTGAGGCATAACGATTGTTTTGGGTCAACGAGGCCATTCCTCTGTCTTTGGGCAGAAATATCTTTAAGCCAATGCAGATTTTTTTAGAGAAGCAATTTAGTGAAAATGCCTATATACCATTTGCAGACAGAAAGAGAAGCTTTTGAATACAAATTGACTTGCTGCTTTCAAGTGACTTTGTGGCGACAAGCAAGAGAACTTTTTTCAGAAACAGAATATCAAAAACATTTTTTGTTGATGTGTCGGTGGCTCGATTGCTTCACATGTCGGCTACTTGGAAATGGGGATTCAAAATTACAATGCCCAGGGGCTCTATCAGTTCTTACTAGGCAGCATGGTGCTTCTTGGGGTCCACAGGGGAGTCTTTATGTTTTATACCAGTAGCTGTGCAGTCCCAAATGTGGATTCAGGTGAGAAGTTTGATGTTGCCACATGTTCTGGTTGCTGAAACTGTAGAGAGCTTCCCTGACTCTAATATTGTCTCCTGGTAACCACTGCCACCATGATCATTACCACACCATTGTGTAATTAGAGAGATAATTCTCGCAATAAAACCAAACTTGATACATTTCCTTAATTATCATATTCTCTGTTATATGAAAAATAAATAAGAAAATTGATATTTCAAAATTTAATGTGAATCTTCAGAAAACTCGGTGTATGGAGTGTGAAACAAATTAAAGAAACTAAAATTTGGCTCAAGAGAATAACCCTATTTATCTGCTCAGCTTGTTGCTGGAGTTTTGACTCTAGAGCAATGCTTGGTGAATAGGAATTGCTCAATCAATTTGGCAGATAAGGCTTGCTTTACATTACTGGAGCACACTCACTTCATCCTCAAAAGCAGATGTCATGACAGAAAGAGTTAAATTGAGTAGCTCGGTGGTGATTTCAGGGAGCAGGGGAAAAGAGTAGGAAGGAAGATAGGGAAAGGGAAAGCCAGAAAGAATGAGGTCATGAGTAAGATATTCATATGGATAGCTGTGCCTCAGAATTGCAACACACATCTCATGAACATGGTACCATTGGTCAAACAAAATTGACTATTTACTCAATATCTTCCACCATGTGTGTGTATATGTATGTGTGTATGTAGGTATGTATGTGTGTGTATTTATGTATGTAGTTAATTCCATTATACTTGGATACTAGGCCCCTCTATCCTTCCCCCTCAATACCAGCCCAACCCCTCCTCTTTTTCCTCACTGTCCTTCCTCCCAAAGATGAGGAGGATCCCAGTTGGTACCAAGTCATCCTGGTATCTCAATTCACCACAGGACTAAGCACATCCTCTGATATTGGGGAGTAATAAGGCAGCCCAGCTAGGAAAAAGAGACAGCAGTATGTAAAAGATTCATAGACAACCCGTACTCCTATTCTTAGGGGACCATTTGATGACCATTGGCTACATATGTGTAGGGGTCTAGGTCTAGACCATACATGATCTTTGGTTGGTGGTTCAGTCTCTGTGAGCTCCTGTGGGCCCAGGTTAGATTACTCTGTGTGTCTTCTTGTGGTGTCCTTGATCCCTCTGGCTCTGTATCCTGCCTCCCACTGTTCCACAGCATTCCTGAGCTAGGCCCATTATTGGCCATGGGTCTTTACATCTGTCTCCATCAGCTGCCAGAAGAAGCCTTCTGAAGACAGTTATGCTAGACACCTCTCTTCAAGCATGCAGAGTATCATTAAGAGTGACAGTAGTCTGCCTTCTTCTGTGGGGTGGGTCATGAAATTTGCAGGCAAATGGACAGAACTAGAAAATATCATCCTGAGTGAGGTAACCCAAACCCAGAAAGACATACTTGGTATCTACTCACTTATAAGCAGGTATTAGCCATTAGTACAGGATAACCATACTACAATGCAAAGGCTCAAAGAATCCAAGGGGAGACCAAGGGAAGATGCTTGAATCTCACTCAGAACAAAAAATAGAATAGGTATCAGAAGTAGATGGAGGGAGGAATCTCTGTAGAGGATGGAGTGTGAAGGATAATGGGATTGGGGATCAGGTAAGTGGAGAGAGGAGAAGAGGAGGTGAAGAGAAGAACTGGGAGAGTGAATAAAAATGGGGTGGGAAACTCTGAGGCAGTGGAAGGCTCTTGGGAGTCTATGGGGTGACTTTAGATGAAACTAGGAGCAACAGGTATTAAGAAGCATAAAGTCAGCACCTCCTGTATGCAAGTGATCCTCCCCAGCAGAAGGAGAGGACAACAACCCACACATAAAACCTTGAACTCAAAATGTGTCTTGTCTACATGAAGTATAGGGACAAAGATGGAACAGAGATTGAGAGAATGGGAAACCAGTCACTAGCCCATCTTGAGGCCTACTTTGTTATTGATTAACACATTTGTTGAGTGTTTCTCCTCTGAGAACATGAAATCTCAGTAGTCTAAGATATTCTCTGTTAATGGTAGTGTGCACCATATGACATACAAGACCTAAAAACAATCTTGAAATTGGGAGAATCTGGTACTGGTGGTAGTGCACCCTTGGCTTTAACTGGCCCTAGGGCAACTGGTGAATTCCTCTGTCCACTGGGCTGATTGATACAAGGTGAGCAGTAACTGTATAGTGAAGACAAACATATATTTTCAAAATCAGAATACCTTTGTTTTGTAAAAATGTTCTTAATCCTGTTGGAAATTTTAAGAAACTGGTTTTAGTGGGTCCTGGTAGTCCATGGAATCCTGGCACATAGGAGGGTGAGGCAGGAGAATGTTTGAATAGAATAGTAAGGTTGTGTGTCAGAAAATAATAATGAATAAAAGAAAAACATTAAAAATGAAAAGAGAATTTGATTATATTATGTTAACATTTATTATATCACTTAATTTTTTATTTTAATAATATTTTATTGATTATTTTTGAATTTCACATCATAAACTCTAATCACATATACTTTCTAGTCCTCCCAGGTCTGCTCCTCAACACCCTTGAGACCTCTCCTACCACAAAAAAAAAAAAAAAAAAAAAAGGAGAAGAAAAAAAGTCTAATTTGTGTTGCTATATATTCATTGGAGCATAGTCAAACTCTCAGTGGACTGCCCCTTCATAAAAACTGAGTCCTTCCCTACTTGAACCCTACACAGAACCCATCCATTTTGGAGAGTTACACTTCATCTTCCTTATCACAATTTTAAGAGTTCTTATTTATGATTTTCTCTGTAGACTATTACTTTTTGGAGGATGGAAGTAGGAGTTGTCACATAAGCCTTCTATGGCCTTCTTTCTCAACTGTGAATCTGCAATCATCAATATCATGCAAAAGTAGCTTCCTTGTCCTTTATAGTAAGCATGAAAATGGATGATGGACTTCCACATGATTTCTAGCATCAGCACATGTCATGTACCTCAACATGGTCTCCAGTGGCAGTAGAGACCACAACAATCAACACAGCCCTCTGCCACAGCATGGGACATGGACACTGTCATTTAAATTTTAAAGTCATCCTTAGTCTTAAATCAGCCTTGAGAATACCATAAATTTTTATATAAATGTTTAAAGACAGCAATTTAGAAAATTAGGATGTTTAATATTTACTTTTTGTGCTCTTGAGTAAATAAGTTATTTTTCTGGTCTTTTTCATTGAGTATAGACCTTGTGCTTGAGGTGATTTATTGCATCTGCAAAACAAATGAGATATGTAATGGCTAAGTAAGAACATTGGAATGTGGTCTTGTTGATTAATCATTATACTAATATTGATAATTAATTTCTGCCTGTCTCATGAAAGGGAAACTTTTGGATGTTAGTATAAAGCCTCTTCTCTCACAGATGCTAGGCACTAAATACTAGAAGTAACAGACATAGGAAAACTTAATAGTAGAGTGAAAATCTGAGTAGTTTACAGGGTATTGTGGCAAGGATAAGCCAAAAGTACACCACAGGGTGATATTTGCTGGAGCCTGAACTATAAATATAAAACCCTCCAGAAAATTGGGCGTCAGAGAAATGAAGGAAAGAAAAAAATAAAGATAATAATAGAGATGGATAAGAGTAGGTGGGTCTAGTCAGATTTTATAGATGCTTGTGTGCTCTGAGGTTCCTCCTTCCCCTTTTAAAATGCCTCCCATCCCTTAACTGAAACTAAAGAAATTTATACTGATACTGTGAGGCTGGACACAGCCAAACTAGGAACACACAATTAATATGCCAGCAGAAACAGAGATAACCTAAAAAAGGAAAGCAATCTGTGGCTCATGTATGCTAACACTGTGGTAAAGATGACAAGGCACTTACATGTGTTGGGCTTTCATTCGAGTTCAGTGCCCTTTGTCAATTGTGTTTGAAAACATGCTATAACTTAGCAATGCATAGTAAAATATATATAATAATATTCATATATATCATATAAGATGTTCATAAAGTCCCCCTTCTGTATCTGAGCGGACAGTTTCCACCACCAGCTTCAGATGCTCATACCTAACAGTGTCAGTTCCCTTCTGCAAACACTACATGCTTCTTTGCGTATAATCCACACACTTGTTACATTTCAATCACTTTAGATTAGTTATAAAACTGATTATAAGTGCTGTATAGATGAGTATCATACTATTATATTTGTAAAAAAGCAACAACATAATACTCTGTAAAATTTAGTACGGAGCCTTTTTTATTTTCAGTTGAACTTCAGTTCTTAGAGATCATAAATATCTGATTGCAGTCCTTGTTCTGAGAATCTCCTGTCTCAGTGTTGTGTAAATACTCATCCCCAGTTGTCCATTGATATGCCAATATATACATATATCTATATCTATATCTATATCTATATCTATATCTATATATATAGAGAGAGAGAGAGAGAGACAGAGAGACAGAGAGACAGAGAGACAGAGAGACAGAGAGAGACAGAAACAGAGAGAGACAGAGAGATACAGAGAGAGAGACAGAGAGACAGAGACAGATAGAGACTGAGAAGAAATAGAACAAGAGAGAGAGAAAGAGAGAGAGAGAGAGAGGGAGGGAGGGAGGGAGGGAAGGAGGGAGGGAGGGAGGGAGCTGGATTAGGAGAAGCTACAAAATGCAAATATCTCTGAGATGTACTCTGGGATGAAACCATATTAATTTAGAGGGTTAAGAATAGGGTAGAAACCTACAAGTAGAACATTATGATAGGCAGATTTGGACCCAGGGATCCCGCTCAAACTAAGGCACCAGCCAAGGAGAATACAGGCGGTAAACTTTAAACCCCTACCCAGATCTAGCCAATGGTCAGAACAGTCTTCACACTTGAGTGGAGAGTGGAATAGGGCTTTCTCACGTACTCTGGTGCCTCACATTTGACCATGTCCCCTGGAAGGGGAGACCTGGTGGCACTCAGAGGAAGGACAGCAGGTTACTGAGAAGAGACTTGATACCCTATGAGCATATAGAGGGGGAGGTAATCCCCCTCAGGAACAGTGATAGGGGAGGGGAATAAGGGGAAAATTGGAGGGAGGGAAGAATGGGAGGACACAAGGGATGGGATAACCATTGAGATGTAACAAGAATAAATTAATAATAAAAAATTAAAAAAAAAGAATAGGGTAATAACTGCTCAGTTATTGTGTGTTGTGAAGCTTAGTATAAAACAAATATAAGAGTCTCAACTATTGTGTGATAGCTGGGTAAAGAGAGAAACTGAGAAACAAATATAGCTTCATAAAAATAATCTTGGCATCCTTTCTGAGCTGAGAGTGATGCTCCAAGTGCAAAGCTTCCTCAGAGAACCACTCAGCCAGAGTGGGGTATGAATTTGCTGCCTATCCGTTCTTCCAAGAGTTGGATATATCCTATCTCTGACTCACTGTCCCAAATCTTTCTCTGATTTGTCACTTTTCATGTCCTTCAAATAGATGACACTTTCAAACATATCTGCCCTTCTATGAAGTAACCTTATCATCACTGTTAGGGATTAAAGGTGTGTGCTAAGGGCCTACCTGTACTGTAGGCAGATTATATCGTAATCTGGCTCATAACTGCGTTCTGGACAGATCATATATCCTAAAAGGTCTTTGGATGTGAACCCTTGAAAGAGCAGCCATGTTTCTGGAATAAAGTTCTTCTATACTCAGTAAGTTAAAAAAAAAATGCTTTCCTTCTATAGGTGTTGCCTTATTGTGTTTGATGCATACTTAATAAATATATACTCTCCTTTGGTTTAGTTACTTTTGTATCCACTGAGACCACTAAAGATATGCTTTTTTCTCTCTACCATTATAGATTCGTTAGTAGGATCTTTAAATTCCCAGCCATAAGACACAGGTTCTGATGACACACTATCTGAGCTGTACCTTCTCTTTTACAGTTTATCTGTCATAGGTTCCTTATGTATAAGTACTTTCATTTGTCTGTGTGAGTGGTGTTTATATTACTTATCCATCCTAGGATGCACAAATAGCCCTGAGAAATCTCTTCAGAGATTATTGACCTAAAAGACAATGGCACTCTTCCCTTTATACCACAAAATGTCAACACTCATGACCATGAGGAGGAGCAGCCTGTGGTATTTTTTGTTTCTTTTCTTTTTTGTCCTGGCTACTCAAACCAAGCTAAGAGATTGCTTCTGTTTCCAACTAGGATAGATAGCTTTTCTAGCCAGTAGGGGTTCAATGACCCTCTATCTAACAATTTGTGTCAAGTTGGTAAAACAGGCTCTGGAATAAAATACAACATGACATGGCTGTGCTTGGAATAAGATTCACATGCTTTGGACTTGAAGCTTTTTTTTATTATTCACTGAACATTTCAGCTAGCCACTGGGAGGTAGCAAAGGAAGCCACACTCAGTCTTCAACAAACTGTATGGTTCAAATATAGCTAAGCTGAAGGCTGTAAAACTAAAATCCCATTGACATTTTCTCAGAAAATTATTAGTTTGTTACATAAAGAGAATAGAATCACTCATATCCTTTGATTCTGCTTTATGACATCCATAGCACCCTCCGATCCATTTCTGTAACTATCCTTGGAGTTGAACATTGATTTACAAAGAATAAAGCTCTGGTCTTTTGTAAAGTTGGCTCATAAGAACCATTTCACTGACTATTTCCCTCCTCAGGGTTTGTGATCATCTGTTTGATTCTATGTAATGATTTAATCAGATAGTTTTATTTTAATTTTCTATTTATTTATTTAATCACTTTACAGCCTAATCCCAGTCCCTTCCCTCTTCTCCTCCGAGTCTGAATCCCACCTTTATGCCTCCTCTCCTCAGTCTCCCTTTTCTTCTCAGAAAAGCGGAGGATCCCCAAGAGATACTAATCTACTCTGCATCTAAAGTTGCCACAGGACTAAATATATCCTCTCCCATTGAGAACTGACAAGGCAGTCCATTATGAGAAAGGGATGCAAAGTGAAGAAGCAGAGTCAGAGAGAGCCCCTACTCCCATGGGTAGAGAACACATATGTTGACCAGACTGTGCCTATGCTACATATGTGTAGAGCGTTTAAGAAAATGTGTTGGTCTGGAGAGATGGCTTGAAGGTTAGGAGCACTGGTTGCTTTTCCAAAGGTCCTAAGTTCAATACCCAGCAACCACATGGTGGCTCACAACCACCTATAATGAAATCTGTTGCCATCTTCTGGTATGTGCAGGTGTGCATGCCAGCAACACATTGTATACACAATAAATAAATAAATCTTTAAAAAAAGAAAGGAAAACTATGGTCCATTTACAGAATGGAATATTGTTCAACTATTAAAAAAACAAAGACATCATGCAATTTTCAGGGAAATGGATGGAGCTGAAAAGATAACCCAGTGAGATAACCCAGACCCAGAAAGACACTCATGGTATGTACTCACTTATAAGTGAATAGTACAGAATAACAATGCTACAACTCACAGACTCAATGAAGCCAAGGACAACCAAATGGAGGATGCTTGAATCTCACTCACAATAAGAAATAAAATAGATATCTGAAGTAGATGGATGGAAGGAACTGTGTGGGAGAGGGGATGGAGAGAGGTGCAGACATCATGATCAAGTGTGAGGAGAGTGGGAGAGGTTGAAAGGGTGGGAGGAGGACCCAAAGAAAGAATGGAAATCAGTGGGGGACAAGGGAGGCACCCCTGAGTCCATGGGGGTGACTGAGAGTTCTAGAAATGGGGATTAAGGAACCTCAATGCACCTGTAGCCAGGTGGTTCTTCCTGGTGGTTTGTGAAATTGGTGACTTGTAGGAGATATTGAAGTATGGCTAAAGAATGTCTGCTGTGTCCTTTAAAGAGAAAATGCTGCATTCATTTGAGACCCGTGCTAGGGTTTATTCATTTCAAAAGTGGAAAAAAATGAAGTACAAAAGATTCTGCTAGCAATCAACACCGTTTGTGGTAAAGTTAGCATTTGTACACGTTCTTTGGGTCTAAACTTGTGGACTGAGCATTTAGTCCAATCAGAGAGCTTTCCTCAGACTCAACTAAGAGCATTTTGAAATCTAATTTGCACACACACACACACACACACACACACACACACAACACATGCATGCACAAACACAAACACACACATATTATTTTCTGATTCAGAAACCCTGAAACTGTATGCCAATGTTTTGGTTGAAATGGCCTTTCCAATTACCATAAATTATCAAAGCTACTTCTCTCCTTCATTTCTTTTGTTTTCTCTCATCTAGTTTTACTCAAGAGGTATTTTTATTTTCTTTACTCTTTTGTGTACATGTTACATGTGTAGGGTTGTCCCTAGAGGTCAGAAGAATGCTGTCAATACCCTAACAGCAAAGTTGTAGGCCACTGGTAGCTTCTTAATAGGTGTGCTGGGAACTGAACTTGGGTCCTCTGGATAAACAGGAAGCACTTTGAATCATAGAGGCATCTCTGTATCCCCACATATGGTTTTAATTGCAGAGGATATTACAAACTTTTGGGTCAAGAGTAAGAATAGCGCCTAGGTAGAGATTGCCTGGTTGTTTTCCCTTTTCTCATGTGTGTAACTGTGATTGTCATTAATAATCAGATAAATGAGCTCATTATAATAAGTCAGATGCCGTTCTCCATCTTTAGTATAATAAAGCTGTTATCTACTGCAAATGTGTTAACTTGTTCTATTCACTAAATTCATATCTCCTTGAAAATCCAGATCCTGAGCTCATGGAAAAGAATCTTGTGGCTCTCTCATCTGATTATTTTTTATTTACATTAATAGAATGCCACAAAAAAGTTCTCTGTCAATGAATCATGGCTAGAAAACCAGGAAACCACTCACTTGGACCTACACTTATTCATAAATTACTTATTTCTATTACATTTATTAACCTGTGGGGTGTGTGTGTGTGTGTGTGTGTGTGTGTGTGTGTGTGTGTGTGGTGTGTATGCGCATGCCTGTATGAATATGTGGTGTGGTTTGAATGCCAAAAGCATCCATGTGGAGATTAGAGGACTGCTTGTGGTAATCTATTGTCTTCTTCCACAAGGTCCCATAGAGCAAATACAGGTTTTCAGCTTGACAGCAAGCACTTCTACTCTCTGGGCCATCCTGTGGTTGAACTATTTATTAATGAATTTCAATAGAAATATTTTTTTCATCATCAACAACAAAACAATGGAAAGACATTTCAGTTGGTATTCTAAATGTATTCTTCACTAGAAGCTCTTAAAATAGGTTCTTACTTCCTACATAGATATTAGCATTCCAGATTTGTGTCTAATCTCAAGTTTTAGCTATTGCTTCTTTTACAGGATTTGACAATAGCATTGCACTTTATTAGGTTATGTCATGTTATGTTACTGAGTTAAGCCAGGAAACACAATAATATCAGAAACAATGTAATGGAATATATAGCATCCAGAGAATGAGAACAGAAAATGAAACTGGGCTAAGCAGAGATATTTTTGTAAGCCACTTAATAAAAGTCTGAGAAAATCAATAATAGAACTAGGAACCCCTCCTTATTCAAAACACTCAAGACATAGGAAATATAGGCAAAGAAAAAGAAGTATGGAGAAATATGAATTCAGTCTGCAGAGTTTTACACAGACTGTTTTCCAGTTTTAATTCTGAAAGCTCTCTTCATGTATACCTGGGAGTCCTATGGGAGTGGCACAGAAGGAGTGGACTTTCCTTGGTGTCTCTCAGCACTTGCGTTTTTGCTGGGTAAGGTGTCTGCGTTTCACTGCTCAGCACAATGTTTGCCTTAGGCCAAAACAAAACACTTATCTTCAAACTGGGAGCTGCATCATGAAAGTGAGAGCGTGTTCCGGAGTCCTGTTTACTCCAGTGCATCCTTCAACAGGGAAACTTCTTCAGAAGGATTCTCAAAGGGAGGATGCGTATTTGATTGCTGGAAAGCAAGGAGCAGGAGAAAATAAATCTCTGCGTTTAAAGTCAGATCTGATGGCTTCAAAGAGACAAATACTTGAAATTGCTTTTAAGGTGTGGAGCAAGAGACAAACTGAGCAATGTCTTGGATTTGGAAGGAGGCTACAGAGTCTGTGTCTCTGTGGGGTGGGGGAGGGTTAGTGAGAAATGAAGTTTAGTCTGGTTCTAAAAAGTGTCCAGATATTTTAACAGACTGGCACTTGGAAATAAATCGTCTTTTCTTGTACTCTGTGGAAAAAAACAGTGCAGAGTTCTTAATTTTTGATTGATGGAAGGGGTCGGAGTATCTGATCTAATTTCTTTTATTTTATTTTTTACATAGAAGTGTAAATCCCGATAGGATGGTAATAGGGGTAGAAGGCTATCGAAGAAAGAACAGATACAAGAAACAGAAATCAGTAGCTAGAGTTTATGCTAAAGTGTTTGAGTTGCATCTTACTAAATGAGTAAATGAGATAAATGCCTTTAATTTCAGCAATTGGGAAGCAGAGACAGGTGTATCTCTGTGAGTTTTAAGCCAGCCTTGTCTACAAAGCGAGATTCAAGACAGCCAGAGCTGTTACACAGAGAAACTCTATCTCAAAAATCCAACCAAGCGCGGATCCAAGATGGCGGCGAGCAGTGTGGACCGCGTTTGGAGGCTCCAGTGAACAATTCAGGGAATTGCACAGATTTCTGAGCCAGGAACACCGAGGTCCGAACATCACGACAGCGGGAGTGCTCCACGGTTCGGAGGGACCAGGGTGCGGAGGACCTGCGTGCCCCTGCACACGGGAGGAGCGTGGTTTTTCTCTGATCGGAGCGGCAGCGGCAGAGGCGGCAGCACCAGCGGCACCAGCAGCGGCGGCTGAGGTTTGCAGCTCATAGCCTTCCGGTGGAGGCGATTGGTGTGGTGGCTGGTGGGAATTGCTGCGGGAGAGGGGACTCGGGGCAGGATTTGGGTCGCGTGGAGCCTTTGGACCCAGACTGGACTCGGCGGACAGTTCGGCCCCAGAGTCCCGGGTACTGGCCCAGCCCAGCAGGCAATTCTGCCTGAGGCACTAACTCAGCGTGGCCATAGCTCCCCTGCTGTGGCGCAGGCGTAGTTGAGCACGCTGCTCCACACTAGGCACTACCTCAGCTCAGCGGCAGCCCCCCTGTGGTGACACAGTCTGGGCGGAGCACTTGGTTTCACCACAGGCGCTAACTCAGAGCAGCCGCAGTTCTCCTGCTGTGGCGCAGGCTTGGTGACGTGCTCGGTTCCATCCTAGGCACCACCTCAGCTCAGCGGCAGCTCCCCTGCGGGGACACAGTCTGGGCGGAGCACTTGTTCCACCACTGGCGCTAACTCAGAGCAGCCGCAGTTCTCCTGCTGTGGCGCAGGCTTGGTGACGTGCTCGGTTCCATCCTAGGCACCACCTCAGCTCAGCCGCAGCTCCCCTGCGGTGACACAGTCCGGGCGGAGCACTTGTTCCACCACTGGCGCTAACTCAGAGCAGCCGCAGTTCTCCTGCTGTGGCGCAGGCTTGGTGACGTGCTCGGTTCCATCCTAGGCACCACCTCAGCTCAGCGGCAGCTCCCCTGCGGGGACACAGTCTGGGCGGAGCACTTGTCCCACCACTGGCGCTAACTCAGAGCAGCCGCAGTTCTCCTGCTGTGGCGCAGGCTTGGTGACGTGCTCGGTTCCATCCTAGGCACCACCTCAGCTCAGCGGCAGCTCCCCTGCGGGGACACAGTCCGGGTGGAGCACTTGTTCCACCACTGGCGCTAACTCAGAGCAGCCGCAGTTCTCCTGCTGTGGCGCAGGCTTGGTGACGTGCTCGGTTCCATCCTAGGCACCACCTCAGCTCAGCGGCAGCTCCCCTGCGGTGACACAGTCCGGGCGGAGCACTTGTTCCACCACTGGCGCTAACTCAGAGCAGCCGCAGTTCTCCTGCTGTGGCACAGGCTGGACAGAGCTCTCGGTTCCACCAGCTCTAAGACTCTGGTTGGACACAGTGTACAGTTTGAATCCAGAATTCCTGGCTGAGATTGGTGGTCAGTTCGGGCCCTGAGTCAATAACTGACCACAGCACGCACTTTGGGCCAAAAGGCCCTAGTGGAGCTTGGTGCGTAGTCCCAGCCCAAAAATTCTGGCTGGGCCCTGTGTGCATTTTGGGCCCAAAATCCCTAGCTGAGCTTGGCAGACGGTTCTGGCCCTGAGAATCTAGCTGAGTTCTGCCCGTGGTTCGGTCCCAGTGCTCCTGGCTGGACTTGGCAGGGAACACAGAAGGCTGTGGATACCTTGGCCTGACCCAACGCTCATTCAGAGACCCAGAACAATTGCAGGATCCACAGCAGAGAGGGACTGAGGATCACTGGCTGTGAGAGACCAGAACAACAGGGCTAACCTCCTAACATCCACACCAGTGAAGCTTTGAGCTCGCAGCCTAGGGAAATCGTAAGAAAACAAGTGAATCTATCATCAGACACCCTCCATTCAACTCTGGAAGCTACCCAACAAAAACAAAGACGGCAAGATGTCTAAAGGACAACGAAAAAGCATACGCAAAAAACCCCAAAACAACATGGCGTCTCCAGTTTCCAGCTATCCCAAAGAAAACCACCCAGAGAACTCAAATACAACGGAAATACAAGAAAATGACCTCAAATCCTTAGTAATGAGGATGATAATGGAGGAAACAAATAAAATTCGTAATCAAATGCAGGAAGACGCAGACAAACAGGTGAGAGACATAAAAGAAGCACATAGAGTGGAACTGGAAAAATTGCAGGAAAATGCAAACAACCAGATGAAAGAAATAGCTAAAACGGTTCAAGCTCTGAAGACCTATAAAGAGGCAATGGAAGAAACTCAGGAATATACAAAAAATCAGATGAAAGAAATCAAAAAATCAGTTCAAGATCTGAAAATGAAAATGGATTCAATGATAAACACACAGACAGAAGAAAAACGAGAACGTGAGACCTCAGAGAAGAAGGCGAGCAACACAGAGGTGAGCTTTTCTAACAGAATCCAAGAGATGGAAGAACGAATCTCAGGGCTAGAAGATACAATCACAGATATTGAATCAACCATTAAAGAAAATGCCAAATCTGGAAAACTCCTGACACAAAACATCCAAGAAATTAAGGACACCATGAAAAGAAGAAATTTGCGGATAATAGGCATTGAAGAAAGAGAAGACATCAGACTCCAGGGCCCAGAAACTATTCTCAACAAAATCATAGAAGAAAATTTCCCCAATCTAAAGAAAGAGATGCCTATAAACATACAAGAGGCCTACAGAACACCAAATAGAATTGACCAGAAAAGAAAAACTGCCCGCCACATAATAATCAAAACACAAAACATGCAGAACAAAGAAAAAATATTAAAAGCTGCAAGGGAAAAGGGCCAAATAACATTTAATGGTAAACCTATCAGAATTACACCTGACTTCTCAGCAGAGACCATAAAAGCCAGAAGGTCCTGGACAGAGATCCTGCAAACCCTAAGAGAACACAGATGCCAGGCCAGACTACTTTACCCAGCAAAATTATCAATAACCATTGATGGAGAAAACAAAATATTCCATGACAAAAACAAATTCAAACAGTACCTATCCACAAACCCAGCTTTACAGAAGGTACTAGAAGGAAAACTCCATCCCAAAGGGTCAAGCTACAACCAAAACTACCCAGGAAATAGATAACTATCCCATGGCAAAAACACAACTACACAAACGCTCGACTGGAAACAACATCAAAATTAAGACTCTTAACAGTCACTGGTCATTAATATCTCTCAACATCAATGGCCTCAATTCTCCAATAAAAAGACACAGACTAACCGAATGGGTACATAAACAAGACCCAACATTCTTCTGCATCCAAGAAACACATCTCACCCATAATGAAAGGCATTACCTCAGGGTAAAAGGTTGGAAAAAAATATTCCAAGCAAATGGTCACAAGAAGCAAGCAGGTGTAGCCATTTTAGTATCGAACAAAATAGACTTTCAACCAAAATTAATCAAAAGGGATGAGGAAGGACACTTCATACTTATCAAAGGTAAAGTCAACCAAGATGACATCACAATTCTGAACATCTATGCTCCCAATACAAGGGCACCCACATATGTAAAAGATCTCCTAAAAAAGCTTAAACCACACATCGATCCCCACACAATAATAGTGGGAGACTTCAACACCCCACTCTCACTGAAGGATAAGTCATTGAAACAGAAACTAAGCCGAGAAATAACATCATTAACCAATGCCATGGGTCAAATGGATCTAACAGATATCTATAGAACCTTTCACCCAAACAAGAAAGAATACACCTTCTTCTCTGCACCCCATGGAACCTTCTCCAAAATTGATCACATCGTAGGTCACAAAGCAAGCCTCAACAGATACAAGAGGATTGAAATAATACCTTGTATCCTATCAGATCACCATGCTCTTAGGCTGCAATTCAACAACAACAGAAATAACAAAAAGCCTACACGTTTGTGGAAACTAAACAACTCTCTGCTAAATGACACCTGGGTCAGGGAAGAAATAAAGAAAGAAATCAAGGAGTTTCTGAAATTCAATGAAAATGAAGAAACAACATACCCAAATTTGTGGGATACATTGAAAGCAGTGCTAAGAGGAAAATTCATAGCACTAAGTGCCTTTAAAAAGAAATTGGAAACATCGCACATAAGCATCTTAACAACACAACTGGAAGCCCTAGAAAAAAAAGAAGCAGAAACACCCAAGAGGAGTAGACGCCTGGAAATTATCAAACTCAGGGCTGAAATTAACAAATTAGAAACTAAGAAAACAGTCCAAAGAATCAACAAAACCAAAAGCTGGTTCTTTGAGAAAATCAACAAGATAGACAGACCATTAGCCAAACTAACTAAAAGGCAGAGAGACAGTATTGAAATCAACAAAATCAGAAATGAAAAGGGAGACATAACAACAGACACTGAAGAAATTCAAAGAATCATAAGATCCTACTTTGAAGGCATATACGCCACAAAATTTGAAAATCTAAGGGAAATGGACGATTTTCTTGATCAAGTTCACTTGCCAAAGTTGAGTGAAGAACAGATAAACAAGTTAAATAGTCCCATTTCCCCGACAGAAATAGAAGCAATCATCGATGGTCTCCCAACCAAAAAAAGCCCAGGGCCAGATGGTTTCAGTGCAGAATTCTACCAGACCTTTAAGGGCGAGCTAATACCGATACTCTTCAAGCTACTCCAAAAGATAGAAATGGATGGAAAATTACCAAATTCATTCTATGAGGCCATAGTCTCATTGATACCTAAACCTCACAAAGACTCAACAAAGAAAGAGAATTTCAGACCAATTTCTCTTATGAACATAGATGCAAAAATACTAAATAAAATACTTGCAAAACGAATACAGGAGCACATCAAAGATATCATTCATCATGACCAAGTAGGCTTCATTCCAGGCATGCAGGGATGGTTTAATATACGGAAATCCATCAATGTAATCCACCATATAAACAAACTGAAAATAAAAAACCACATGATTATCTCCTTGGATGCAGAGAAAGCATTTGATAAAATTCAACACCCATTCATGTTTAAAGTTTTAGAGAGATCGGGGATACAAGGCACTTTCCTCAACATAATAAAGGCTATATACAGCAAGCCAATAGCCAAAATCAAAGTAAATGGTGAGATACTCAAGGAAATTCCTCTCAAATCGGGAACAAGGCAAGGCTGCCCACTCTCTCCATATCTCTTCAATATAGTACTCGAAGTTCTAGCCAGAGCAATAAGACAACAAAAGGAGATCAAGGGGATCCAAATGGGAAAGGAGGAAGTCAAATTATCCCTCTTTGCAGATGATATGATAGTGTACATAAGTGACCCTCAAAACTCCACCAGAGAACTCCTAAAGCTGATAAACACCTTCAGCAAATTGGCTGGATACAAAATTAACTCAAAAAAGTCTGTAGCCTTCCTATACACAAATGACAAGCTTGCAGAGGAAGAAATTAGGAAAACCACACCCTTCACATTAGCCACAAGCAATATAAAATATCTAGGAGTTACCCTAACTAAGCAAGTGAAGGACTTGTATGAAAAAAATTTCAAAACTCTGAAGAAAGAGATTGAAGATGACCTGAGAAGATGGCGTGATCTTCCTTGCTCATGGATCGGGAGAATTAACATAGTAAAAATGGCCATCCTACCAAAAGCAATCTATAGATTCAATGCAATCCCTATCAAAATAACTACACAATTTTTTAAAGACATTGAAAGTTCAATTCTGAACTTCATATGGAAAAACAAAAAACCCAGAATAGCTAAAACAATCTTGTACAATAAAAGATGCTCCGGAGGAATCTCCATACCTGATCTCAAACTGTACTATAAAGCAATAGTACTTAAAACAGCATGGTACTGGCACAGCAACAGGCTGGTTGATCAGTGGAATCGAATCGAAGACCCAGATATGAATCCACACACATATGGTCACTTGATTTTTGACAAAGAAGCCAAATCCATTCAATGGAAAAAGGATAGCATCTTCAACAAATGGTGCTGGTCTAACTGGAGGTCTATGTGTAAAAAAATGAAACTGGACCCATATTTGTCACCTTGCACAAAACTCAAATCCAAGTGGATTAAAGACCTCAACATAAAACCAGAGACACTAACTCACTTAGAAGAAAAAGTGGGAAAGAGCCTGGAACATATTGGCACAGGAGACAACTTCCTGAACAGAACACCAACGGCCCAGGCCTTAATGTCAACCATTAATAAATGGGACCTCATGAGGCTGAGAAGCTTCTGTAAGGCAGGAGACACTGTCAAGAGAACAAAGCGACAGCCTACAGACTGGGAAAAAATCTTCACCAACCCTACATCTGACAAAGGTCTAATATCCAAAATATATAAAGAACTCAAGAAATTAAACACCACCAAACCGAATAACCCAATTGAGAAATGGGGCTTGGAACTAAACAGAGAATTCTCAACAGAGGAGTATCAAATGGCTGAGAAACACTTAAAGAAATGCTCAACCTCCTTAGTCATCAGGGAAATGCAAATCAAAACAACTCTGAGATTCCATCTTACACCCATCAGAATGGCTAAGATCAAAAATTCAAGCGACACCACATGCTGGCGAGGATGTGGGGAGAGAGGAACACTCCTTCATTGCTGGTGGGAATGCAAACTAGTACAGCCACTTTGGAAATCTATCTGGTGCTATCTCAGAAAAATGGGAATAGGGCTTCCTCAAGACCCAGCTATTCCACTCCTTGGAATATACCCAGAAGATGCTCCAGCACACAACAAGAAAATTTGCTCAACCATGTTCATAGCAGCCTTATTCATAATAGCCAGAACATGGAAACAGCCTAAGTGTCCCTCAGTAGAAGAGTGGATAAAGAAACTGTGGTACATATACACTATGGAATACTACTCAGCTATTAAAAACAAGGAATTCCCGAAATTTGTGGATAAATGGATTGAGCTAGAAATGATCATAATGAGTGAGTTAACCCAGAAGCAGAAAGAATCAAATGGTATATACTCACTTATATCTGCATACTAGCCCAAGGGGCATGTCCCACGAAAGCCTTCACTTACCAGGAAACTGGGACAGAGGGGAAGGCATCCTATTGGGACTCTAAATGAGAGACGCATGGGAGAACAGCAAAATAAAAGGATCCAGAGGGTCCTAGAAATCTACAAGTAGAACAATATGATAGGCAGATTTGGGCCCAGGGGTCCCGCTCAAACTAAGGCACCAGCCAAGGACAATACAGGAGGTAAACTTTAAACCCCTTCCCAGATCTAGCCAATGGTCAGAATATTCTCCACAGTTGAGTGGAGAGTGTGATACGACTTTCTCACATACTCTGGTGCCTCACAATTGACCATGTCCCCTGGAGGGGGAGACCTGGTGGCACTCAGAGGAAGGACAGCAAGTAGCCAAGAAGAGACTTGATACCCTATGAGAATATATAGGGGGACGTAATCCCCCTCAGGAACAGTCATAGGGGAGGGGAATAATGGGAAAATGGGGGGGGGAGGAATGGGAGGATACAAGGGATGGGATAAACATTGAGATGTAACAAGAATAAATTAATAAAAAAAAAAAAAAAAAAAAAAAAAAAAAATCCAACCAAGCAACCAACCAACAACCAACCAACCAAACAAACAAACAAACAAACAAAAAACGAGTAAGATTGGGATAGCCCCAGACTGTATTAACAAAAATTTTTCTTACTACTGTAGGGGCTTTGCATCTCTAGGTAGGTTAAAATAAGGGCCAATTCAATCTTGCATTGATGTGAAGATAGAGTTCATGTCAGTAAGCAAACAAGGATTCTGGAAAGTCAGAGAATCAGAGATGGGTCTAAACCCAGTAATACCACATCCCCTCTGTACCTTAAGGAATGTATGTAAATTCATGCAAAGACATTTGCCTTTACTTGGCTGGATTCTTTGGGCATAGACTTGCAGGGTAAGTGACATTAATGTCATGACAGAGTGACACAAACTGACATCTGCAGTGCAGAACATCACACAATTGGGAGCACGTGCTCAGGAACCACACACTCTTTCAATCTTGTCCTGACTCCTAGAGGCCAATGATTCTTTAAGCCAGAAGTTCCTTCTCAGCTCAGTGTGTGTACCCATTTCATATACATTACAGGCAATTAGTAGGATTCATTGACCATTCTCATGAGAATGTGTGGCCCATGGTAGCAATTCTTGACATATGAATAAGTGATAAGATAAAAGGAACTATTTTACACTGTTAAATCAAACTATTTTGAGCATATTAAGTGGTTATGGCACACTATTCAGAGTTTTAACAATTCACCTGTGCTATTTTGCACCCAGTGTTCACATTTTTCTGATGAATATGTATTTTTCCTTATCCTCAAAAAGTGAAGTGTTATCTTCTTGATTCTGGCTGATTGACCCTGGCTACTCAAAGACTTCCTTCAAGCTTGTGAGATCTGGCAAGTGACTGGCCCCCTTTGGTGTCAGGAGCTGGCACTGCCAACACATCGTCTGAATGTGCTCCTCAGGCCTTGGCATCAAAGGCACAGTTCCTTGCTTTAATTAAGCTGAGATGCATTCCTACGTGTGACAGCTGCAAAGATGTATTTTCCTTCCAATTGAATGTTGCAGTACTTACCATGGCATGAACTTCATTTTAAGCACATTTTTTGTAGATCTTGTCCATGTACTGTACCATGGAGGTTCCAGGAGAGAGCATATGGCCCAGTAATTCTTTAAAGCTCATTTTATGGGCCATTTATGAACACGTCCTGCTGGCCTTTGGAACAGAGCCTTGTATGTGGCTGCATTTTTGCTTCTGTTTTTGCCAAAATCTTACACACACACACACACACACACACACACACACACACACACACACACACACAAAGTAAAACCACAGGGCCCTATATGCTATGGTAATCAGAATAGTTTAATGAAAACAATCTCAACAATTGAGGTCTATAACAGCAGCCAGCACCACAGGACTTAAACCGTTAACCCAAGGACAGCCTATGCAGGTCACCTTTGGGGTTTATGAGAATATCTCAAAATGTTATTCAATTTGAGATGATCTGAGTGAATACTCTCATGTTGAGCTATTTTTCTCTTAAGAAAAAAATTGATAAGATAAAAATAGAAATTGGGGGTTTTCCTTGACCTCTTCTTGGAAAGAAATAAATCTAAGCTTTTTAAAGGTATTACATAGCAAAGAAAATATTCGTTGGATGCTCGCATGTCTACATAAATTCATTGGCTCTTGTCTCAAATTTTATCCCAACTAAGTGGTCATTTTTAGCTGACAGAAAGATATTTGAAATACAGACTGGATACAAAAACATATATATCCTGTTGAAAAGATAGGCACTACCTAGTACAAATAATGCAAATTATATCCTGACTATGATCTATATGCTATTAAACAGCTTTAATATCTGAATTATGAATTAACACTTATGAACTAGTCACACTTTGCAACAGCTGTGTTTTGACAGCAGGCAATATTTGTGTAAATTTTGAGAGAAGGTGATTTCCTTCATGGCAGCTAAAAGAAATCACATTGTAATCGCAAAGTTCCTAGACAAATTATGCCACCAATCGATGCTATTTACTTGGAAGTGAAAATGGTGCTTAAGGTATCATGGGTGTTATCAACATGGTCATAATGAGTTCTGATTAACCCTGAAAACATGCCTCATGTTTTTGGGAGTAAGAGGATGACAAGGTGATACCAGGAGCATCCAATCAAAAGCTTCCTAATATCGTACCACGACATTTCTCATCACTCACTTAGACAATATTTTTTCTTTCTGTGACCACTAAAAAGGAACAATAATTTAATGAAATCAATAAAATCTAATAGAATGGTATAAGGTGATAAAAATATTCTTAGATTAGCCACTTCTTAGGCCTACAAGAAACAGAAACAGCAAAGCCTGTCTATTAGCTTTCAGCTTTGAAATATAGTTAGAGAGCTTTGTATTTAAAGTGATGCAAAGCTAAGTTATAAGGAAATCACAGGTTAAGACATCAGCTTTATGTATTCAGTGAGGGAGGTTGAACTTTGCACTCTTGCATTGTTAAGTAAGCATTTATGACTGATTTGTGACTCTAACCATATCATTTCATATTGATGGCACTAAAATACATATGGCCACTTTAGTTTTGCCATAACCAAAGAGAAAATTGAATGGATTTGATTAATGTATCCACTGGTTACATGCCCAGCAGGCCATATTCTCAGCTAGAACACGATTAATGACCACTGATCAGGAGCAAATGGAGAAAGGGGTCATTATAGGGGATAAATAGATTCCATCTTAGGAAATTTTATCATTTTAAAGAGTCTGGACCAGGTGTTGCAGATATGACTAAGTCAGGGAGTATTTGCTTTGTAAGCATGAGGGCCCAGGATCCATCACCAGAGCCCCTGTAAATAAAGCCAGGAGTGAAGGCATACACTTGTAATCTCAACCCTGGAGAGGAGACAGTCAGATTCCTGGGTTTTACTTGCCATTCAACCTGACTCAGGTGAACTCAGGCTCATGAGGAGAGTGCCTGAACAGTGACACTTGAGAATGTCCTCCATCCTTACGTGCATGCTCACACACATGCTTGCCCACATGGCCAAACATGCATACCATGCACACAGTCATACTCAAAACTCTGTCGCGAACAGGTGCATTTTTATAAATTCACATATAGGGTCTCTCTTGTGCATCTCTTTCTCTGAACCCAGGACTTTATATTTTGAAAAACAAAACATATTTATGAAATAATGTATCAAAGAAAGAAACTACAGATGTGTTAAATAGAGATATCTACCTGTACAAATGTGAGTGGAAGCCAAGTGTTCTTTTCATGTTTTGTTTGTAAATGAGTGTATTCGAACACAGTGCTGGTTAAAAAGAGAAAAAGAAAAAGAAATATAACTGTCTTCTCTCCCTTTCCTTCTAGTGCCACTCTAGCTGCACTCTATACTCTTTATGTTCTTAGTTTCATGCACTCTCCACATCAAAGTGCTAAGTAGATATGATTCTTGAGTTCCCTATTCTCCCTAATGACCTAGCAAATATTCTCTTCTCAGTTTCATAAAAATATTTGAAGCCGTTATCCCAAGCTTTCTACTCTAATCAGTAAATTCTCTGCCATCCATATTAGATGCACAAGATATAGATCAGTTCTCCTCACTCCACTTTCTTACAAGGAACCATCCCTCCACATGTCCTCCGATAACCATTTTTCTAATTTAGCAAGCAAGGCAATCAGTATAGTTTTCAAACCCTTCCATGTTCTTCCTAAATCCCCCATCATGTTCCTAGCCTGCTCTGAAGAGTTGGTTTGTATGTCTCTGAACCACAAGCCCGCAACTACATTCGGTTTTGTTCCAAGGTGTCATTGGATTTCTCTTGCTAAGATTACATACGCTCAACATCTGTCTCATCTTTTTCTGCTTCTTCCTTGCTATGTTCCACATTTTCTATTGTTCCTTTATCTCTCTCCTACCCTTCCTATTAGCTCAGTGTCTCTCTACCTTTGAAGAGCATGTATATTCAGTATTTTAAGTCTAAAGATTTATCTGCTAAATTGCTCATATCAAAGATTGGGAAGTCATTCGTTATCTGTTATTGTGACTTTAAATACTTTATTTCCAGACAAATCCTCTTCTTACACATCTGGGCATTGGCTTCCCCAATCCAGGGATGAGGTGTTTCACAGACATATGTCTTTGATTTGCCCACCCCAAATATAACTCTTTAGATCACACTACAGTGAGACATTAAACAACCTTAAGAAAATATTCATGTACACTATGGTTATAAAATAAACTTCACAGACAAATTGACATACTTCAAATATTCTTATAAATAATGTTATTAAATTTTCAAAATATCCAGTTTGTAAGATACTTCATAACAGTTTAATGAGTTGTTCATATGTAGGTGTTTATATTGTTTCTTTGCTCTCTCTCTTTCCTCAAATAGCCAAGCTTAGTACTCTTAGTATCCATGAGATCTGTACTTTCTTCACTTCCTTTGAAGAATGCCTGAGAGTAGAAGGTTAAACTATAATAATAAAGAGATCACTCCATAAATGCCTCAAGCACAATAGAAATTTACAGTGGTTCTTATTCACACAACCATCTTAATGAAATAATTAAACTCATTTTTAATTTGCCATGCATGTATACATGTATTGATCATACACATCCATCGTTAGCACCATCCTCCTCCTCTTAGAGGCCCCAGCCCAGCTCCTGCTAAGCTTTTTTATTTATTATTGTGTTATTAATAATGCTTAGAATCCAGTAAGTACTCTGTGTTAGTGTGTGTGTGTGTGTGTGTGTGTGTGTGTGTGTGTGTGTGTGTGTGTGTGTGTGTGTGTGTTTATTGACTAGGGCATGAGCCACATACTAATAGCTGTATCCCCTAAGTAGAGTGACTGCCCCTCACACACCAGCATCAACCACCACTACCACCACATCTGTGCTGGAATTTTGACAAGGTTGATTGTGCATGGATAAGCACAGTACTGTGATTTGATGTGTAATAGCCATGCTATATCAAGAAGTCTTAGTGTTATAGCTATCTTCCACCTCTCTTCCACAATGTTCCATGAGCATTGCATGAGAAGGTTGATATATGACCACCTACAACTGAATGTTTAGAATTTATACTTGGTATTTGGACCAAGCATGAGTTTTTGCATTAGTCATTATCCATTACCAAAACAACTTCTTTTACTATAGATGAGAGAAGCACAAGTCTATGGTCTAAATAAATATATAGAAAGCAGTTTGACAGCATGACCATTTAGCAAAACAAAAGCAATATGTTTCTCTCTTAAGGCTTATGATCACTTCAGTCATGGGTTTTGACCAGGGTTATAGTACCTGTCATGGAATCTCCTCTGTGAAACACACCTCATATTTAATTAGAAAACATTAGTTATTCCATATTAGCCATGCCATTATTATACCAATAAGTACATTTTGCTTGGATGGTCAGTATTGTAGCATGCAGAGTCTAGTGCTGGGTAAGACCACTCGAGTGTTTTGTCCTTTAGCTGTCTTCATAGTATCCCATGCCACTAAGTAAGCTGTCTAGGATTGAGAATCATGTCCTGGTCAGGTCAGCATTGATTTTTCTGTGTTCTGAACCCAAGCAAGAAAGATCTTCAACAATAAGGTCTTACTATGAAGTTATGGTAGACAATCAAGACCAGTAGTCACAGCTTGTCATACAATCTCTTAAATACTCCAATAACAGTATATTTTTTTTGTATAAAGAGTAGTTTGTAAGTTGAAGTGACTTCCATTTTACTGGCATTTTTAAAAGGTAATGAAGTTGAATGAAAATGAACCATGAGTGTCTGTAGAGATACAGTCTCAAACACAGAGGTTCTTTTTTTTTTTTTTTTTTTTTTTTTCCCCTGTTTGGTGTATGTGCCCAAAGGGAGTCTGGAGGATGTACCACCTAGTAAGAGAAATACATTTTATTCCAATCCTGCCATTACAAAAGAAGGGAGAACAGATCCTGAAGGACAACAGACTCTACTTTAAAATGGTGGTCATGCCTTCTTAATAATATACCTTTTTTTCTATAAGTCTTCTGATTTTCCTATTCAATGCTGAGCAGAATAATAGTGACCCAGCTTTTTGCAATTCTCTGTTATCCTTAGAAATACACTATCTAAGCTTAAACAACATTCTGGTCTTTTAGAAGATTGCCAGTTCACTGAATGCATGAATGAATGGAAGGATGAATGGATGGATGATTTTTACCAATGAAAACATTGGCGTTCAGAGGAGATTAAACATTTGCCCAGTTTTGGAGGCTAATTTTCCCCAGGAATACTGAAAGAGTTAAATGTTGACTATATGGCTTATAAAGATTTCATCCATCTCTGAATTTCTAGGATTCCTTGATGTAGGAAATCACATCTCAAGTAAATTCAAGAATCAGTTTTATGAAGGGATGTAGAGAAAATACAGAATTTACTTTTTGACTCACTGTGCTGGTAGAGGCATGTCCAAAGATGCAAGAATAGAGAAAGTGCTAGGGCTCCTCCCTTGCATCATTGGTTCTATCAATGGCAGCTTTGTCTCTCTGCCAATATGTCCTAAATCTGAGACATTGACAAGCCATTAAAAGGCAACCAATAATCTAAGAAGTTAGACTTGAGTATATTGTCTTTATACTCTTTTAAAGACACTCATCTGGACCTGGAAAATATGTACTAGGCTTAGAGGACTACCTTCTGGGTTACAAACTAAGACAATAAAAGTAGACATATACTGAGTAGTCTTTGCAAATGTGTTTATCACAAACTCTATTTTAATTTTATAAAAAACAAAGATAGAAAGAAATGCAAGACATTGTGAAAGAAGCACAACTGCAGGTATATCAGCCTTTAATTATATATTCTGGTCAGTGAAATATAACTATCTGTAATTCATAACAATTAAAAGAACTTCTTCTTAAGATAGTCATAATCTTCTAGATTTCTTCTGGAAAGTAAGAAATGCTGAACCTGTTTTCTTTGTTTTCCAAGATATTGAAGATTTTGAAACCAAAACCAGAAGCACAGTGTCTGTCCGAGAAGGTCAAGGTGTGGTTCTCCTCTGTGGCCCACCGCCACATTTTGGAGGTAGGTTGTGGGCAGTTTGTGTCTGCCAATCCATGGGCTCCATCAGAAGATGAAGGAGGGCCCTAGAATCACTGACATTCCACCATACATTCAGAGGAACTACAAAAACTGTGAGGAGTTCATGAACCACACAGACAATCCTGTGTTCCAAATTTTTTATTTAAATTACTTTTCATTTGGCTACATAGAAAAAATATAATCGTGAGCCGAGGAGGCTGGGAGCTGTAAACAGTGTTGGTGTAGGCACTCTCACTCCTAGACCCTTGCGTGGGCTACTACTGCCTATTTATATTAAAATCCAATCCTAAATTGGCAGTGGTCTGTAAAGGGATAAAATAGATATTTTAAGACAAATGCAAATTTGTATTCCTAATGTTAACCTAAATAGCATTAATAGGTCATTAAAACATTTTAATTGTTATTTTCATTTTATACAACCTTTATGATGTGCTGGCACACAAAGCAAAATAACATAGTTAGAAACTAACAATATATTTTTCCTCACTACTAACAAATATAGCATTATGTTTGTTTGCCCAAAGTGTGAAGAGGAGACTTACCACGCACACAATGCTGTCTCAGCATAAAGTTATATTTTTGCCATGCACATGTGCCTTAGGCTTTTTGATAGTGCCTTTTTTTTTCACTTATGGAAAATTCTGTTCTAGTACTATAATCTGAGCCTCAAAAATAAGAAAGTTCTAGATCTTTTGGTACTCTGACTACATTCAAGGATTCCTGATGGTGTTGAAAACATTTTCCTAGTTAGTTAAATCATAAATGATAGAATGGTAAAACAATTGGAAGTAAACTGGCTATACATGTCCAATGAAAACTAAACAGCAGCTGAACAAGGAAAACATTTTGTTGTTAGTTTTGCACCTCCCAATCAGAAAGCCTGTGTTGACCTTTTAAAGCAAAAGCTCTCACTGTCATGTTGTGAGCCCTATGAATCTGTGTCAGGGGATAACACGGAATACATTAAAGTAAGAACATTGTAAGGAACAAGGCTCTCTGATGAGAGCAAAGAAAAACATTGCCTATTTCCACTGGGAATCATTTGCATAGTCCCATGGATATCTGTCAGTGATGGTACCTGGGTATTTTGAACAGTTTCCTCCTGAATAGCATTAGCATTCACTTAGAATGACCTCATCTCTTTTGGACACATATGATGGTGTAATGTTCTTTTCTTGTTTGTTGTAGATCACACCACATACTTGTGTCTTCTATACCTCTCTTCACTGTCATATTTTCATTAAGAGCTTTTTTAATTCCCTTGATTAGATTTAAGTGTACGCTGTTAATTTGTTTAATATTTTCCCCAATGGAATTGTTTTCTCTATTTCCTTCTTATAGGAAAGCTATGTCTGTGTGTGTGTGTGTGTGTGTGTGTGTGTGTGTGTGTGTGTGTGTGTGTGTTATACTCGGCCATTTTGACCAATTTGTTCACCAGTGCCAGAAGTCTTTTTGTGGACTCTCTAGGGTTCTGTAAGTATAGGATCATATGATCTGCAAAGAGGAATAATTTGATGTCATTCTTACTTGTTTGACTCCTTTTTAATTAAATTCTCCTGCCTGGTTGTTGTGGCTGGCATTATTTCTACACTGGATAACTGTGGTGTCTCTCTATATAATGTTACAGATTCTAGAGGAGAAAATGTTTCAATATTCCTCACTAATCATGACATTAGCTATAGATTTCTCAGCAGTATGTTTGCCAGTTATGCTGAGCTGTGATATTTCTATATACAATTTATTCAAATGTTTTAAATGCTTATCTTATTTGTGTGTGTGTGTGTGTGTGTGTGTGTGTGTGTGTGTGTGTGCGTGTGTATTTCATGGGCCAAATTATTTCTAATTCTGATGTGCTGATATCAACATTACTTCTCTGAGAAGGTAATTATAGTCTTCATAATGACAGATAATCATAAAGGCTGATACTTTTTTAAAGAAGAAATTGCATATAAATTAGTTGTGCCCTTCTGCCCACACAGAACTAGCACAGTGAGTACAATGAGTACCTCTATATCAAGAAAGACGTCATATTATCTGAGTGCATTAGATTGTCCATGTAGTATGGTCATAGAAATATATTCAAAATACCCCATAGCAATAGAGGTCTGCAAAATATATTTCAATGCATTTTATAAAGAAACATTCTAAGAACACAAGAAAATACAACATTTTTCAATTCTATATGTTCTCTGGAAAAAAATGTTTATGGACCCAAAAGCAAGGTTTAAAATTGAGTGTGTGTGTTTTCCGTATAAGTGCTGACTAGAAACATAGCATCTCAATAATGTAAGCATTGTTAACCCATAGCCATTCAAACAGAACAGCCCCAATTCTCATTAGATAAGCTGTACAACTTTGCTTTTGCTGCACATGCCCTGTGCCAGGGTTGTATCCATAGACACACATTATATAATCTAGCAAAGTTAATGGAAAGAGGATCCATCCACATAGCTATGGAGAAGGCATCACCTACATTGGGTACACACTTTCCTGTGCTACTGCTTTGATGTCACTATCACTCCTGCCAATAACTCCTTACCCATACTCTGTACATATTATGCACAATAAACTCATTGGTTCCACAGTATAAACTTTGGTGGATTAGTACTTTGGTTTGGCTTGAGACTTCATGGGGGTGGGGTAGGCAGTGTTTGGGAATCCTCATGAGTAAAAAATCCTTCCTGTAGTATTATATACATTACAACACAACATAACATAACATTGTATAATAAATTAACCTGACCTAAAATATAATCTAACATAACATGACAACCTAGCAGCAGTAGAGGATAAAATATCATATGCCTCCAGCTGAACAGATATGATTAAGAAATTACTGTTTCTCCTCTTGAGTGAAGAAAAGAAATCCAATTTCTAGACTTGATTGTTTTGTGAAAGCTTTCTACACAAATTTAACAGTAATCAAAAGTATAGGCATGCTATCCCTCTGGGAAAGGGAGGAGGATTTTATGAAGGTTGAAGTTATCTTATCAGGGATTGGACATATGAAACAGAATGTTACCTCATTTATAGAAAGCAATCATGATATAGGCTACAACTTCAATATATAATATTTTATTTAAGTAAAAAATGATTCTTTGTATTCTGTATCATTAAATCCTATGATATATGTAACATTGAGCTTCTTGTCTTTCATACATATACCTAAGATAATCCATATTTAAAGATAAAAAGTTTATTTGGGATCATAGCTTTTAAATTGCCCTTCAATCCTTGATGACATTGGTAGAAGACATTTGGCATAGTAAATTGCTCCTTCATGACAAGTATATAAAAGAGAAAAAAGGAAGGATGTAGGATCACACTGTCCCCTTTGAGGTCATGACTCCAATAACCTAAAGACTTTCTACCAAGCTCTATTACTAAAAGGTCCACTACTTCCCAATACCACTACTACATGGTCTAATCTTATAACTGGATGAGCTTTGGGTGGTGCATTTAATATCAAAACTATAGATATTTATATGATTAGGAGTTCCATGATGGTTAGATTCTTCCTTGTTCACACAATTCTCAGTACTCTGACATTAAAAAATTTCAAAAAATATGACTGTATTGATGGGTCAGAGGTTAAGAGTACTGGCTGCTCTTCCAGGTCTGGGTCATATTCCCATGACCCAATGACAGATCATTGATGTTCTAGGGGACACAGCATTATTTTCTGTACATACATGCAGGCAAAACATTCATACACGTAAAATAATAAAGAAAAATATTTCTGAAATGTAGCTTGCTGGAAGTTTTGTAACACTACTGTAACAGGGAGTATGCTTCACATCCAATTATAAAACTTTATTGAGACTCATCTGTGGACATCAATTCCTGTCTATTAAATTTATCCACTGGTGGCTATGACATATTTGACATATATATCTGTTACTGGTTGTATTCTCCTATGTGGAATGCCCAGCCATCTTAGTAAAATAAGCTTTGCATTTAGCTTCTTATAGTGATTCTTTGAACTGCAGTTTGGTATTTGAGCAAATGGTTTCCAAAGTCATGACATTCCATATAGATAAATGAGCTAGAGGCAGATGCTGGGATGACTCATGGCTAGGCATTGGGCAAAGCATGGGAAACAGTGTGGAAGGGGAGGGGGAGGGAGCAGATAGCCCTGAGGTACTGGAATGCCAACCCGGGACCTTGCATGAACTGGACCTAGGTCTCCTGAAGGGGATGTGGCTGATAGGCAGCTCAGGCTACATGCTTCATGATGGTCTCCTGATGAGGGAAAGAGGTGGCTCTCCCTGGTGTGTACTCTCTTGCTGACTTTTCAGCTTCTTTCAAAAAGAGCTGAACTGTAGCACTCTTTGTTCTGTTCTCATCCAAAAGCAGGCAGCACCAGGACCAACCCACTTGATGTGGAACCCAGGACCTGAAGGACAATGAACGACAATAATGATGCTGACACTTTAGCTTAAATGGAAAATTACTTCAAAGAAAGGCTCAAAATCATGTTGTTAAAGAAAAAGAGAGAGAAAATTATGCTGAAGGAAAGTAAAATTTTCATATCCCCTTTTTTCTAGTTGGTCTTTCTTTTGCTTCTGGGACCAATAAAAGTAATGTCTTAGACAGGACAACATCACAATGCATACACTACTCTTGTCAAACGTGGTAAACCAGGACTAGAGAGGCACCAGAGGGAGCATCATGGGCTGATGGCAACCTCTTACATAATAATTTCAAGCCCAGCCTGTGCTACATAGTGATTATATGTTTCAAGGGTCAAGTTATAAATTTCTGAATTCATAAAGAGTTAATATAAATCATAGAAACTATTAAGAAGTAGAGGACTCAACAACAGAGTATAGGGAATGGGAAACATTCCTACTACTCCTGTTTAGCTAAATAAATAGTTCATTGGAAGCTTGGGGAAAAAAATGAAGATACAAGGGAGACATTTTGTAAAAGATAATTTAGCAGAAATATATGCAAAAGAGCTATGGTGGAACCACATCTGAAATGTTTAAGGAGCAGGGAAAACATCAGTATGAAGAGAGCAAATCATTAATAGGAGTGTCAATGAAAATGCAGAATCCTAGTTTCAAACATTCTAGGGTCTTTAATTTTGTTTTGTTTTCTTAATGAGATCAGAATATATTAAATTAATTGAACAGAAGAGAGATCCACTTCCTGTGACTTCTATTTTCATTATTCCCCAGTCAGGAAGAGTATCTTCAGGCGGATAGTGACCACAATATTGAGGTGAGAGATAATGGGCTTAGACCCATTAATAGTGGTCAATAAATCATAACTTACCAAATTCAGTATATGTGTAGAAAGTATAAGTGAAATAATTACCTGAAAATTTGGATGGAGACTGTATAGGAAAGTCAAGAATAAATATAGGGTGCAGGTCCTTGGGCTAAGTAACTTGGAATTGGATGTTAATAATTAGTGGTATAGACACATCACATGGAGAGCAAGGAGATAAAAGGGGATGGAGACTATTGGGAATTTATTTCATTTTTATGTTATTATTTTGAGTATTTCATACAGTATATATTTTGAATATGTTTTTTCTATATCCCAACTCTCCCCAGGTCCTTTCCCACTTCCCTATTCATGTTAGTTGTATTTTAGTTAAAGAAAAAAATCAAACCAAAGAAATACACACACACACACAAACACACACATACACACACACACCTGAAATCATTTAGGCAACTACTCCTGATGGTGCTATCTGCCCTTGGACATAGTTGATATACCCACTGTCACTCCGTTGAAAAAAATAGTTTTCAATGTCCCAGCAGCTATCAATACCTTGTAAATACCTTCTTGGCTAGGAGTGAAACTGCTCATTTCCCTTTCTCTATGGCAGTATTTGTCTGGTTGTGCATTTGTCCACAATTCTGTGAGTTCGTATGTGTATCTGCTCTGTTTTGTCTAGAAAAGCTGCAGTTCAGAGAGTGTCCTTGTAGGGGAACTGAAATGGCAAAGGAAGTTTTGGTTCCATTTTTGTTTGGGTTTGATTTTCTCTTTCTTTCTCTTTGTCTTTTTTGCCTTTTTTCCTTCCTAAATGAGTTTTTCTGCCTAATATTCTTTTTTTTAAGTCCTTAAAAAGGTTGCAGACCAGCAGTTCAATGTTACCCTATTTCCTGGGATCCATCCTTGTATACAGAAGCCCTGTTGTCTCCCTTTCTCTCTCACTTAAGTTCTTATGTATGAATGTAACATAGGGAGATATTCAATTAGAAATCTGGAGGAATTGCCTAGGAAACATGATTTGATTTAGAAAGATTAATTCAGAACATGCCACACATAAACAGTACTTACTGTTTAGAGGAATAGTGAAATAGTGAATACCCACTACTGTCATTGTAGTTAGAGTTTCTTTTTAATTTTTTTATTTACTTTACATTCCAATCATAGCTCCTTCCCTGTTCTCCTCCCCAATCCCACCCCCTTCTCCTTCTACTGACTGTTCCTCTTGGATGTGTTCCCTTCTTTTCATTCTAGAGGTTTCAGGTGTGCTTTTAAATTGCTTGTATGGGATCTCTCCAATTTATTTATGAAGGTGATTAGTGCTATGAACTTTCCTCCTAGCATTGCTTTCATTGTATCGCATAAGTTTGCATACGTTGTGCCTTCATTTTCATTGAATTCTAGGAAGTCCTTAATTTCTTTCTTTATTTCCTCCCTGGCCCAGTGATCAGTGAGTGGAGAGTTTTTCAGTTTCCATGAGTCTGTAGACATTGTATTGTTTCTGCTGAAGTCCAGCTTTAATCGCTGGTGGTCTGATAAAATACAAAATGTTATTCCAATTTTCTTATATCTGTTGAGGTTTGCTGTGTGGCAGAGTATCTGATAAATTTTGGAGAAATATCCACGAGGTAGAGAAAAGAAGATGTATTCTTTTGTGTTTGGGTGGAATGCTCTGTAGCTATCTGTTATGTCCAATTGACCCATAATGTCAATTTCATTATTTCTCTGCTTAGTTTCTGATTGATGATCTGTCCATTGATCAGAGTGGCATGTTGAAGTCCCCTACTATTAATGTGTGGGGTTTAGTGTATGTTTAGGCTTTAGTACTGTTTCTTTTACAAATATGGGTGCTCTTGCAATTGGACCATATATATTTAGAATTAAGGGGTCATCTTGGTGGATTTTTTCTTTGATGAGTATGAAGTGTCCTCCCCCATCTCTTTTGATTAATTTTGGTTGAAAGTCTATTTTATTAGATATTAGAATAGCTACACCAGCTTGCTTCTTGTGTCTGTGTTCTTGGAAAACCTTTTTCCATCCCTTTACTCTGAGGTAATGTTTATCTTTGAGGTAATGTTTATCTTTGTTGCTGAAGTATGTTTTTTATATACAACAGAATGATGTATTCTGTTCTTGCACCTGTGTCTTTTTATTGGTGAATTTTGAGATCATTAATGTTGAAAGTTGTTAATGACCAAAGATTGTTACTTCCTGTATTTTGATATTGGTGTTGTTAATATGTGTATTTGTGTGTGCTTCTCTTCTTTTTCTTTTGCTAGTGTGGAATTATTTATTTCCTGTACTTTTGTGGATGTAGTTACCCTCATTGGGATGGAGTTTTCCTTCTAGTATTTTCTGTATGGGTGGATTTGTGGATAGATATTGTTAAAAATGGTTTTGTCTTGGAGGCGCTTGTCTTCTTCATCTACAGTTATTGAAAGTTTTTCTGGATATAGTAGTCTGGACTGACATCTGTGGTCTCATAGGGTTTTCAAGACATCTGTCCAGGCACTTCTGGCTTTTAGAGTCTTAGAGGAGACATCAAGTATAATTATGATAGGTCTGCCTTTATATGTTGCTTAGCATTTTTCTCTTGCAGTTTTTAATAGTCTTTCTTTGTTCTGTAGATTTAGTGTTTTGGGTTATTATATAGCAAGAGGATTTTCATTTCTGATTCATTCAAATTGGTGTTCTATATGTTTCTTTTATGTTTATAGGCATCTTTTTGTTTAGGTTGGTAAAATTTTATTCTATGATTTTGTTGAAAATACTTTATGGTCCTTGAAGCTGGGACTCTTCACTTTCTTTTATTGCAATTATTTGTAAGTTGGGTCTTCTCATAGTATCCAAGATTTGCTGGGATACTTTGTGTCAGGAACTCTTTAGACTTAACATTGTCTTTGACTAATGTATCAATTTCTTCTATCATATCTTCTACAACAGAGATTCTGTCTTCCTTCTCCTGGGTTCTGTTGGAGATGCTTGGATCTGTTATTCCTGTTCTTTTCCTTAGGTTTTCTATCTACTGGATTCCTTCAGATTGTGCTTTCTTTATAATAACAGGTTCTTGTTATTTTTGTTCTTACACTGGCCTTTAGCCATCTGGTTGTCTCTGGTATTGGCTTGTGGTCCCTAGGGTCCACAGCTTCCAGGAATGCACATAGGTGTGAAGTCCAGTAGATGGATGTTGTAGAGGGCCAAATGTAGCTCATCTCTGCTGTGTGTGCCCTTTGCCCTGGTAGTCCCAGGGGCTGCAAGCCTCTGTCTTCCCCAGGTGGCCACTGTGGACATCTAGGGATGGGGCACTGGACAGGGAATGGAGTATACCAGAGACAGGGCAGGTCTCTCTGCTGGTAAGTTTGCCAGGAGGACAGGACAGGCTGGGAGTTGTGGTCTGCGGAGTCTTACCTGGTGGTACCTAGGAATGGAGATGGGGTGAGGTCCAGTGGATAATGAGTGCAGGGAGACAGGTGTAGCTCACCAGTGTTGGGTGCTGCCCAGTGGATGGTTATAAGGAGGGGCTTGTAGAGATTGCACCTCTCTTCCCTGACCACCAAGGGCCTACAAGACAGGGATGGGGCACTGGACCTGAAATAGGGTGTGCAGGAGAAAGGCTGTAGTTAGGGTTCCTTTAATTGACAAAGCGCTATGACCAAAAGTAACTTGAGGAGGAAAGTGTTTATTTATCTTACATATTCCTGGACACAGTCCATTGAGGGAAGCCAAGAGGAGAACTGAAGCAAAGGCCATGGAGGGCTGAGGCACATTAGTTTGTACCTCAAAGCTTGCTCATAGAGGATGATGGCACCCAAGCCATATGCTCAGGGTTGGCTAGCCCATAATTGGTTCGCCACACCCCCATATCAAACATTAATCAAGGAAGTGGCCTATAGACTTTCCCAAAGGCCAGTCTGGCATGTGACATTTTATCAGTTAAAGTTCTTTCTTCTAGAATGCTTCTAGCTTGTGTCAAGTTGACAAAATTTAACCAAGACATCTAGGCATTTAGTACTGCACACAATCAATTTTATATGTCAATTCATTTGATATTTTCAGGTAAAATATCCCACTTTTTAAGCTTTAGTTATCATTGTAATGTTGTTATTTTAGTCATGGATTTGTATTTGGTATTCAAAAGGTCCTGTGAAAACATGAATGTATTTATACTTCCTCATGAGATTGGTGACTTTCTCTGGCCTATTCTAGCCAAGAGTATAAATGCATAGTTATAAAGATAAAAAGACATGTAGATTTCACGAAAAACAGTGGATTGTGTTGCTTTAAAATCCATGAATAGTGCTGCAACCAGAAAGCATATGGCTTTCCCATTCTTTAAACTGACCAAAGTTCAATTCAGTAAGTCTCATTGTTGCTAACATTCTCTCCCTGAGGAAGACATAGAGCAACATCCCTCCTCTTCCCAAGGACCCAAGGACAAATCCAAGCACTATTTCACTGAAGTTTATTCTGGGGAAAAATTAATTTATTGGGATTACCATCAGAAGCGAGGTCAGAGTTTATTTAGAGAGGTGGGAGCGTTCCTCCTCAAACTGACTGTACCCATAAAGCCTTAACAATCAGGGATGTGTGCCTCCTCAGAATCTGCACAAGTGGAGTCTTTGCCCCGGTCCTCCATTGCCTCTGTCTATTCCAGACCTTTCCCTAGGCCACATGCAGCAGTTTCCAGTGCACACGCACATACACCACATGCCTGCAGTAAAGAGAATAGAAAAGAAATTAGTATATTTCACTATTAAGTCACTTTTGCATCCTTCTTCATCACTGGATGCCACACACAAGGCACAAAGACCATCATCTCCACATTGAATATGAATGACAATGTATTCAGGTCTTGATAGCACTTAAATTGCATAAATAATCCTTGGCTGGTAAGAGTATATAGCCCCTTCTCTGCATACTTCCATAGAGTATGAACGAACACTGGGACAAAAGAAAGCAAGTATATTCCTTATAGGTTTATATTGCTAAACTTCTCTGTTTCTTGGAATAGGAGTTTATCCAGAAGTGGTTTTTTTAAAAAAAAAAAAAAAACTGTGTTTTCACTTCTTCTCTAGGTAGAGTTTGCAGTGTACAATCAATCCTGGAAATATCTGGACCTTAACAGTAGTGGGTACTCAGGGGACCTTTATTGGCTTGTTTGTAAGCCCTGAAAAATCCCCTTTCTATGGTTTCAGAGAATAGGTGTGTAAATCTGAAGAGAGCTAATATAATCTTCATTCCCAAGCAGCATTTGGAGACCACATGGGTGCGCAAATAGGGATAGGTGACAAACATGTAAGGTCATTTTCAGGATTGCATTATAACCTTGCTACACACAACATCAAGGAATATAGCACAATAAAGGAATTGTTATTCTTGGGGTAGATCTTTGCTTTTGAGCTGATGTACTCGCAGTTTACCAACCAGGAGTTGCTCAGCTTAAAGCCTAAAGAACTATGCAAGATTGGATGTATTGAAATTAAAGGGTTCTCATTCTGGAGAATCCCAAGCAAGGGGAGGTTATCCGTTAAATGTGAGTTCTATATTTCAGATTCTTTACATAATAATTTATTTTTCATCTCAATTTTGAGATCTGTTCTGCAGCCCTATGAAGTTTCTGGAGTGGGAGAGTAGGTATTTGCTGCTTTGGTCTCTTTCATCAAAGACAGTTTCCTTTAATAAAAATTATACTCCAGCAGGAATGATGGTGCACGCCTTTAATCCCAGCACTCGAGAGGCAGAGGCAGGTGGATCACTGTGATACGAGGCCATTGTGGTCTACAAAGGGAGTCCAGGACAGCCAAGGCTACACAAAGAGACCCTTTCTTGAAAAAAAAAATTTTACACTCCATGTAATGCTTATATTTGCATATATATTTTTGTCTGTATTTTAAATGTCACAGTATTATGTATAAGGCTGTCAAATATGTCAAAACCACAAATGTCCTCTGGGAAAATAGAGTTTGCTGTCTGTTTCAGAAAACAGCAGATAGCT
Source organism: Acomys russatus (assembly GCF_903995435.1). Lineage (NCBI taxonomy): Eukaryota > Metazoa > Chordata > Mammalia > Rodentia > Muridae > Acomys > Acomys russatus. The sequence goes on from NC_067149.1 coordinate 32,758,338, forward strand.
TTCAATTGCTTACTGCAGATCTGCCATTTCTAATAATAATATAATTGTAGCGGATGGTGTCAATGAAAAACTACATGAATGCTCCAGAAAGGACCAATTATCATTCTGTACTAATGTTACTGCTGAATCATCACAAGAAGAATGCATCACCACCATTAATAACAGATAAATGTCATAAAGGGTGGAGAGAATATTTAAAAATCCAATGGCTTCAAACTAAGTGTCTCATGAATTATACATTTAATTAAGAAAGGCCAAATGAGAAAGTTTTTAAATTTCTAACTTGGAAAGCCTTTTTTTTTTCTTTCCCCATTAAAAAATATACAAATTATGTCCCAGCTGTGGCTGGTGATGAAACGCATGAAAAACATGCTTCCCCTGCAGGCTAGCTATGGGGATGGATGAGCAGAGGCAGCCTGTGGGGGAAGAGAGCAGGGCAGAGGAGAGTGATGATGGCAGGAAGAATGTGGAGCTTTATAAGTTGTGACATTATAGCCCATGTCTATAAATAAGTGTTTAAACTAGTACATATATAGGGTGATTGGCAAGTATCTTATAATAGTACATCAAGTTAAAAACCCAGAAACTTCTCTATCTACAGATGTTCTCCACCTCTGCTGGCTTTTATTGTGCAAAATAGATTGTCTTGCAATTGCTAGCCAGGACAGATGTTGCATGCATAATGTGTGTGTGTGTGTGTGTGTGTACATTTAATTAAGAAAACCAAAGCCAAATTCTTAATTAAATGTACACACACACACACACACACACACACACACACACACACACATATATATATATATATATATATATATATATATATATATATATATATATATATATATATATATATATATATTCACCCTTGAGTTCAGGCTGGAAAAATACCATCTTATATGTTACAGAACTCACTCATAGACTACTATATTTGTATTCTCTGCTTCTCCAAGTTTGAAATAGACATGGAATTTACATCTTAGGTCCCCATTATATCCAGTTTATGTGGTGCTTGGTATTATGTATTAAGCCCAGGGTATTATACATGCTTCAAGTTCATGGCCATCTTTTTAAAACCACCGTTACCACATGCATATGTGTATACATATATATTCCCAATTATAAGCAGTTGAGTCCATATACTGTTACTTGTATATGTTTTCAGGGCTTCCTGAAAGAGGAAAACAAGCTGGAGTGTTCTTCCCTAGGAGGGTCCACTTCTCCCCCTGTCAGTTTTATTCGGCTGCCTGTGGCTCTTCCTGTGGGGAAGAGGCTTTCCTCTGTCAGTTTGGCATGTTCACTGCAGTCATTCTTGTTCACCTCACATTTGAACATGGTAATGAGTCTTTACAGGTATACCTTCTGTTGTTTCTAAGAGACATAATCTCACAGCGAAGTCCCGGGTTATCAGAGTGCAGTAGTATCCAAGTGTAATCTCAGTATTCAGAGTATAGAACCAAGAGGATCAGGAGTTTAAGGCCATTCATAGCTGTACAGTTTAGCCAAGCTAGGACGTTTCAGACATTATCTCCAAACAGCAACAGTGAATTCTAAACTTCTGTTTGCGTATGAAACCCCCCAGCTAGGCTCACTCATAGACGTGTTACATTGAATCCAGATTGCAGCCAGACAACTTGTTTTTCTGCATCTATAGCCTTGGCTTTTAAAGGCCTATTTTGGGAATTTAGAATGGGATAATCAAGACTTTATGAGACGTGCCATGAGGGTTGCAAATAAACAATTAGAGATATTTCAAAGTTGATGAACCTGCCATCCTATGCAGGTTTTTTAGAATGCTTGAAGATCACAGAATAGAAAGTATTGATGAATTATATAAAGAGTGATAAATTCCTTTAAACTTTGGATCTGAGTTGGGTCTAATGCACGTGGATCAAGGAGGATTGTAATGGAATCTGAGTCTCAGGCAGGAGAATCAAGAAGTAGAAGGGTCAAAAGGCACCTTTACAGAAAGAGCAAGGCTTCTGAAGGATTTGGGTCTACTAATACTACTTACACATGATAACAACTTGATTCTGAAAACTTAACTCTGTTGGAGTCTCCAGCATCCTCTTCCATATAAGGAGCATGATCGTAATACCAAGTTAAATTTATAATACAGCTGTGGTAAGGATGAAGCTAAAGTACTCTTAACATTTTGTTACTCTTCTCTATATATTTTCTCATTCTTCCAACAGGTCTTAAATATTCCACTACTGAAGAAGGATACTCCACACATAGGAACAAATGGGAACATTTGAGTAGCTGAGAGAGAGGGAAAAAAATGAGTTCAACTAGAGAGGAAAATTACAGTTTAAAGTCCCAAGATTATAGGTTGAGGAATACAAAGATCTCTCAGGCACTGGTGGCAACCTGTAATTTTTGTGAAGTGGAAAGGGTTATGTTGCTTTGAGAAAGCTAACAGTTGTTCCTTAGCTCAAAAAGGTCTTGACTAAGGATCCCTAAACTGAGATAAGGCACAAGGAATTTGCTCGAGATTCTCTTTATTTTGCAAAAGGTGCAAAAGTTAGGTGATCAGAATTACATCTTTTTCTTCTTTTTATGTTGAGAAAAATTTACTATCCAGACACCAATCTCGTTTCAAACTAAAGTCTTTGAATATGTACTCCATGGAGAGAGAGCAATGGGCATAGAAGTGAGGCCGAAAGGGACATCAGTAAAGCATTGTAGAATTGTAGAATGAAGATACCACAGGGAAGGTAGAAAGTTCCCAACAGGAATTTGCAAAAGAAAATGGAGGTTCAATATCTGAGAAAAAGACAGCAAATTCACTGCATACTTTTGGTAATGATAACTGAGCTAGCTGCATTTATACGACCAGGAAACAACTCCAAGAGAGATGAAAATACTGAGAGTAAAGTATGCCATTCACAATCGGGTTGCCACCTATGACACATAGCATAAATATTTGTGGTTCATCTATATTGCAGCATCACTGGTCATGATTATCCATGCTCTCTCTGATCATTTCAAAAGACAGAAAGAGTTCATCCTTCATCTTAAAATGTATCAAGTGTCAGTCAGTTGAAGTGTCACACACCTTTAATCCCAGCACTCGGGAGGTAAATGCAAGCGGATCTCTGTGAGTTCGAAGCCAGTCTGGTCTACAAAGTCCAGGACAGAGAACCAAGGTCTAAAAAGTAAGTCCAGGATACCAAGATACCCTGTCTCAAATACACACACACACACACACACACACACACACACACACACACACACACACACACGGAAAATAATTAACTGTCATAGTTCTCAACTTTTCCAATAGATTTCTATTACTGTCATGAACACTGGTGGTATTCAATTCAAAAGAAGCAAAGGTTTCTTTCATTCATGGGTTTGGATGTTGCTGTGCTCCATCTCTGGGTTCTCTGGCTCTAGACAGTATGGGAGCGGTGTCTGTTGTGAAAGAGTGTGAAGTGAAGCTGTTTACCTTATAGGTGGAGAAGAAAAAAAAAAAAAAAAAAAAAAAAAAAAAAAAAAAAAAAAAAAAAAAAAACAAAGTAAGCAAATGGACTGATTTGTTTCTGTCACTTTTATGGCAGGCAACCCAACTGCAGGAGTCTCACTTTAGGATGTAATTAGTACGTTTTAAAGTTACTACCATCTCCCAACAGTGCTAGACTGGGAAAACAGATCAGTTACCATATTCCTGATTCAGGATACATCATTGGTCTTAGTGATACTTGTGTTTTTGTAGTGCAGAGGGCTTTTTCTTATCCATTGTGTACACCATAGATCTCCCATGTATGGAGTGGGTTTAATTTTCCCACATATTTATCATTAGCTTAAAAAATAGGATTTTGCTTTTCTGCTTTCATTTGTGGCATAGCTTCTAGCCTTGGCTACATTTTGTCTTCTATCTCTTGATACATTTGAGGTTGATCAATCCTTTTTTAGTAAAGTCTCGTACAAATATAACATTAAAAGTCAGTCTTGCAAGTCCCCTGGACCTTGTTAACAAAGCAGATTATATGGTATACCTATGGACAGAAGGAAATCAGACAATAAGAGTCAAATTACTGTCCTGTATTTTTAGAATTTTTCATGGTGCTTTAATGCATATCAAGATGGGTGTCAATGCCTAAGGAAAATGTAATGCTCCGTTCTGAGCACTTTTAAGTAAGACTACAAGTGATATTATGTTTATCAGCTGATGCATATTTTCATGTTCAGCTCTTCAGACACTATTTTCTTAAGGGTTGACATTCATTTCCATTTACACACAGAGAATACGCTAATTTAAATTCACGTAGGGCAGAAACATTTTATAGCCAACATAAAGATTTAGTATTTTCTATCTCTTACTGGGAAAGCTACTACAAAAAATAGAAAATATGCATGGACATTTATAAACATGAGTTCTTACACACAGATATTTAGTTTCAACAGGTCAGCCAGACACACCTTTTTTATATATTTCTCACATAATGATGTAGCTTGTGTTTTTTCTATCGATTATAAGATTATTAGGCTAACTTCTGCTTCATGCAGAAGCAATATTTCTATTGCTATTGCTTTATGTCATAACTCCACTTCATATCTTTATTCCTGAGAAAAATGTTTGACATGTGCGTGCTGCTGTTAAAATTATTTCTTTTGTTCTTTGTTGCTATTAAGGGTCTTTTGTTAGCAGATGATTTTATTATTTATTTATTTTTTAAAGTTTAGCTATTCAATTTACTTCCCAATCATAGCCCCTTCCCTCCTCTCTTCCCAGTTCCTCCCTCTCTCTTCCCCCGCTCTCCTTCCCCTGCCCCTTAGCAATGGAGAGCTTTGTTCCCTCCCCAGCCCCACCCACGCCACACACACACACACACACACACACACACACACACACACACACACACACTAACCCACAGCAGCACATGCGGTCAGATCAGGACTGAACACTTTCTTTTATACAGTGTCTTGTCAAGGCAGCCCCACTAGGAGAAAGTGATAAAAAAAAAAATATGCAGCAGAAACCATATCAGAGCAGCCCCTACTCCTATTTCAAGGGGATAATTGGGGATCAGAGTTTATACAATGTTGAGACAGGAGATTCTCAGAACAAGGCCTGCAACCAGAAATGGGGGATACAGAAATCAGCATTTGAATTACACAATAACCTTATGGCAACAAACCTAGCTTTAATTCATTGTTGCCTGATAAGATACAAGGGGTTATTTGAATTTTCTTGTGTCTGTTGAGGCTTGATTTGTGACGAATTTTTGGTAAATTTTGGAGAAAGTTCCAAGAGGTATGGAGAAGAATGTATATTCTTTTGTATTTGTTTGAAATGTTCTGTAGGTATCTGTTAGGTTCATTTGATTCATGATATTTATTAGTTGCATTATTTTTCTGTCTAGTTTTTGACTTGATGGTCTGTCCATTGGTAAGAGAACGGTGTTGAAGTTTCTACTATTAATGTGTGAAGTGCGGTTTAAGTTTTAGTAATATTTCTTTTATGGATGTGGGTACCCTTCCATTTAGGCATAGATGTTCGGAAGTGAGACACCATATTGGTGGGTTATAAAGTCCATATTGTTGATTATAAAGTCCTTCCTCATTTCTTTTTATTAATTTTGGTGAAAGCCTATTTTATTAGGTACTAGAATGGCTACTCCAATTTTGCTTCTTGTGTATGTTGGCTTGGAAAACATTTTTTCTAGCCGTTTACTCTGAGATACTATTTATCTTTATTGTTTACGTATATTGGTTGTATGCAGAAGATTAATGAATCATGTTTTCACATCCATTCTGTTAGCCTTTGTCTTTTTATTGGGGAATTGAGTCCATAGATGTTGAGAGATATTAATGACCAATGATTGTTTATTTCCACTACTTTGAAATTGTTGTTGTCGGAGTATGTGTGTGTGTGTGTATGTGTGTACGTGCTTCTCTTCTTTTGTTATGCTAATACGGGGTAGTTTCCTATGTATTCCTCGGTGTATTTAGCATCCTTCAGTTGGAGTTTACCTTCTAGTTTCTTCTGTAGGGCTGGATTTGTGGTTAGAAACTGTTTAAATTTGTTTTTGTTGAAGACTATCTTGTTTTCCCCATCAGTGTTGATTAAAACTTTTGCTAGGTATATTATTTGGGGTTGACATCTGTGGTCTGAAGGAGAGATAAACCTGTTTTTGTTATGATACCAAGTGTGGGATTGGAATGGTTTTGTGAGAACAGGTGAGGTTAATCCACTAGAAGATAAATCACCTTGATTGTTGCCAGCTGAAAATATCCTGTGAACAGATTCTGGGAGGAGATATAAATGAGCCCAAAACTGCAGGCTGAGCCTTTGGAGATTGGGGATAGTTTTGGCTGTTCATTGCTCCACTTCAAGATGCTCCTAGAGAGAGCTACTCAAGGGAAGGCTTCAGGGCTCTGGCTCCAGCTTTGGTTTCAGCTTCTAGTTACTTAAGGTTCCAGCAGAAGAAACCATGCTGGCAATGCCAGAAGAATCGTTCCTCGGAATTAATATCCTTGCGGTTTTCTTATTCTTTAATCCTCTTTTCCTATTGTTTCAGCTAGTCGGGTTATAAGTGACATATGCTAGGTTAATAAGTTTGTAATAAAATATATTTGTTAAGAAAAATAAGCCTACAGTGGTCTCTTAGTGTTTGTAGGATATCTTTCCAGGCCCTTCAGGCTTTTACAATCTCAGGTAAGAAGTCAGGTGTAATTACTATAGGTCTGCCTTTATATGTGACTTAGCCTTTTTCCCTTGAAGCTTTTAATCTTCTTTCTTTGTTATGTACATTTAGTGTTTTGATTATTATGTAGAAAGAGGATTTTCTTTTCTGGTCCAACGTATTTGGTGCTCTGGAAGCTTCTTGTATGTTTATAGGTATCTCCTTCTTTAGGTTAGGGAAGTATTCTTGTATGATTTTATTGAAAATATTTTCTGGCTTAGTAGTTGTGAGTCTTCTTTTTCTTTTATTCCTAATATTGTTTGGTTTGATGTTCTTATATTGTCCCAGATTTCTTGGATGATTTTTCTTCAGGAATATTTTTAATTTAACCTTTTCTTTGACTGAATTATTGATTACTTAAACCATATCATCGACACATGATATTCTTTTTTTCATCTCTTGTATTGCGTTGATGATGCTTATGCTTATGTCTGTAGTTCCTGTTCTCATCCTTAGAATTTTCGGCAGATTGTGTTTTATTTATTGCTTCTATTTACATTTTTAGGTATTGAACAATTTTATTCATCTCCTTCTGCTGTTTGATTGTATTTTCCTGTATTTATTTGAGGAATTTGTTTTTCTCTTACAAAGCCACTATCATTTTCATAACATCAGGATTTAAGATTATTTTCTCCTGTTTTATGTGATAGGGTCTCCAGAGCTTGCCGAAGTAGGATAGATGGGTTCTGGTAGTGCATATGTCTCTGCATTGTGTTGCTTGTGTTCTTAGGCTCCTCTAGCCATTTGATTATGCCTGGTGTTAGCAAGCCTGGTTGAGCCTGATGATAATAGGCCTCAAGAATTACAGATAAAGCTGGTGGTTCCAGATGGTAGCATTTCTCTGATTTTCCTGGGTGGTAGCAAGCCTCCGGGATACAGGAAGAACTGGTAATCTCTGATGGCTTCTGGTCTCTGGGATTGCAGGAAGATATAGGACCTGAGAAATGAGGTGTGCCTCAGAGATGGATCTCAGAGCATACTGGGGTGATGGAGCTCGGACGTCTCAGGAAAGACCATGCCTCTGCTTTAGCAGTCCAATGGCTGGGGGAGGCTTTTCACCAGTTGTTCCCTGATGGCTGTCAGTCTTCAGTGGACTGGATCTTCTCATATCAATTAATATAATTAAGAGAAATCTCTACTCCAGACATGGCCAAAACAATAGGAGTAGGAGTAGATAACTCCTAATTGAAAACATCTTCTAGTTGATTCTACATTGTGTCAAATTGACAACTAAAGTTACCCATCACAGTGATCTTAGTGGAAGAGTTCATGGAATTACAATATTTCTTGGCTCCTTTTTCAGCTGCTAAATGTGCTTACTCCTTCAGAAAACATCACAAAGCGCTGTTTTGCAATGAGTAGCATTGAAAAATTACTGTGACCCTTCTAACTAGCAGCGCTTTATATGCTCTGTGGGTTTTGCTCAAGAAACTTACCTATTAATTCTCTAAGTATCCTATTATTGTATTAATAAAAAAATGGTAACGGAGAAGAAAAAATTTTATTCCCAAACTGAAGTATATATTGGATATAGAAAATATTTTATTTACTGTGTTTCATAAGTACAAATTAGACCAATATAGGCAGACTTTTTTTGTAATGATTAAACAGAACCCAGAATTTGTAGATAAGAATAATTGCAGTACAGATAATGAATTTTTCTTTTCTTTTTTTTTTTTTCTTCTGTTTTTTCAGATTTATCATATGCTTGGACCTTCAACGATAACCCCTTGTATGTTCAAGAAGACACTAGACGATTTGTATCTCAAGACACAGGAAACTTGTACATTGCCAAAGTAGAACCATCTGATGTGGGCAATTATACCTGTTTCATCACAAACAAAGAGGCCCATAGAAGTGTCCGAGGACCACCTACTCCTTTAGTGCAGCGCACTGATGGTAAGACCATGAATTATCTTCAGACTCCACTTTGGGACTCTTAAATTACAGGGAGGGCTTCAGGTCCTTTTGTTTTCTTCTCATAATTGAAATCAAAATCACTAGGGTTTAGAAGAAATTCGCAATCACAATGGAGAGGAGAAATTACTAAAATTAAAAAAAAAAAAAAAAAAAAAAAAGAGAGAGAGAGAGAGAGAATTCTAGAGTTCAATACCCACATGGTAAATTTTACGTTTCTGGGTATACTGTGCCATTTCATTTCTGGCACCAGAAGAGCTTGTCTTCTCATTGCTTAAGGACTGGTGTATAAAACTGCTCTTGTTTGAGGGGATCTGGCGTGTGTGTATGTGTGCATGTGGAATCTGCTAAATTTTCATACTTGAATCGATGAACACATTTTGCGACCTCACTTGGTGTCTTCTTTCTTTTCCATCCTTGCCATTATTGTGCTGCTGTTGTTTATTTACCTGGCTGGCAAAATGGAAAACAAGAAATATTGTGTCGAAGGAAAACAAAGCATTCCAAACAATGATGGAAGATTCACGCTAAATTATATCTCTAAGGAGTGGGACTCAGATTGGCCTCTGATGCGCTTTGTAGCTTTAGTCAAATCAGAGCTGGGGCAAGATTTAGTGAGCTAGGAAGTCAACTAAGTGGGAAAAAATCCTCTAGTTGATTCTCTAATTAAATGTCCACAGTGGGATATGTAAAGATAAAAAAATCTGTTAGTTCATTTTATTATCAGATTTTGAACTTGAAAGGCAGTACCTCATAGAATCTTGTCCCCCCTGAGGAGTTTAAGACAAGCAAGGCTATAATGATAATCAAGCTAACAGAAATATGAAGCCAGCTCCTCAGAGTTCTCCTGGCAGCAGTTTCGCAATCTGTAACTATTCCTATATTTCTGCAAGGTTTTTTTTCTTCAGATATTAGCAAACATTAGAGTTATAAGTTCATTTCATCCTTTCCTGTGAGTACTCTTTCATGAGTGGAAAAGTGCATAAGCTAACAATGTGCATGAAGATTATACAACGTTTTCCCGTTTAATTTTTGTTTACTCTTAATTTTTATTTCCCCCTTCTTAATTTTTTTCTGCTCTCACCTCCTCTGCTCCCTTCATTATTTAAATGGTAAAAGTAGATTGTAAATATAATGTGTAATACAAATAAATTAAGTCCTCTAAAAGATGGCATGCAAGAACTACAACTTGTTCAGACAATAAGGAAAGCAAACTAAAAGCATCCAATTTCAGCATTTGATTGGAATATTATAATAGTTAGGGTTTGAAAATTAGATATTTATACTTTACATATAGATTGTAATTTCTGAACTTCCTAGACTCTCAGTGACCGTACAAATTCATTTACTTATAGCAGAAATGGGCTACTTTGATGTTTTCATATCACTTTATAAAATAGTTGAAGTTTTAAAAATAATCCCAATATTGCATTGATTAATTCAGCTAAAAATTAACCTAGAACTAATTTCGTTAGTTACAACTCCTCTGGCAGATAATGTGTTTATGACATCTTAGAACACTAACCTTGATTAAATAATTCCTTATTAAAACCTGACAATGGTGAAAATAGAGCTTTCACAAATGTGCTACTAAGCAGCAAAACCTATTGTGCTTATTTTAATACACATATGTAAATTTCATGTGTGTAGTTATGTTATCGGTTTTGCTGCAGAAATAGTGGTCTTTTGAATTGTGGTGCCATATCAGACTTCTGATAGTGGTAACTGAATCTTCCTCCCTTCTCCAAGAATACTCTGGCCCCATGAGTTCCACAAATGGAGGGTAGAACTGGATGTCCCTAGTGAAGGATCTGTTGAAAACCTAGAAGCATGTGTCCATCTGATGATTGGAAGCCCTAACTCTGATTAAAATCCAAGAGTCACATTTTGGTTAATGAAGCATTTACTTCATAGGAAACTTCTATTCTCCAGAAATTCTGCTAGCTGTTTTGGTATTTAACAGGTGTCATGGGGGAATATGAGCCAAAGATTGAAGTGCGTTTTCCTGAAACAATACAAGCTGCAAAGGATTCATCTGTAAAACTGGAATGCTTTGCCCTTGGAAAGTAAGGTTGTTTTTTTTTTAATGGTTGCTTTAACTTAAAAAAAAAAAACTTTTTATTATTCAAACATTGGTCTAAGGGAAATTACCAAACAGATTTCAAGTGCCGTGCATGGTGGGACTTTCTGATTGGAATTTAAACAGCAACAAAATGTCTAATAGTTAGAAAGTGATTGTAGCTGTAGATATGTCCAGAACACATCGTGTCCCACGTAACACACTCAATGACACAGAAAATGTGCATTTGTACAATATGTTGGGCAACTCACTGAGCATTCGACATACTCTTCACTCTTTTCTGACACTTAGATTGCCTGGAGTGTCTCCATGCTTAATTAATCAGCAGTTCTTATAAGTGAAAACCCTGCACCTCTCTCCTCTAAATAAGACTAATTAACATCCATTCTTCACAATGGATATTTGGCATTGAGCCCACTCTGCCCTAGGTAGTTTTGTTTTATTCAGATAAAAGTACATTAGCAACAGGTTTGGCCTTTAAGCCAGCAAAATATCTACATCTTAGGCACAAAACATCAGGGAAATTCCTTTGCTTTTCACGACATTTGAATCTTGTTTTTATGCAGGTAAACAGAAGTATGCACCAAAGAAACTGTCCGGCAGATCAGTTCTGCTGTTTTCAAACATTAGTGTGTACATTAGTTACCCTGGTATTCATTCAGTTAAATTCAGAGTATTGGCTACTGGTCTAGGACAAATTTTGATTTACCATCTTCTTAGGAACCCCAGTTCGTAGTGATTTTTCCCATCTCTCTAGAACATGTCCTAAGAAACATGAGAATAAGTTCTGAATTTGAGCAATAAAGGATTATCTTTAACTAAAGGCTATTTCTAATGTGACCCCCACAGTGATGAAATATTGATCGATCTTCCAGATGCTGAAAAATATCTTTAAAAGTGTAGGTCTTTTTATTTACTAAGTGTACCCAGAAGTACATGTAATCACTTCTGACTTTCAGTTTCCTCTCAGTCAATAACATTGCATACATTTGTGAACCTTTTTAAAATTTATTTTTAATTTATATATACACTTTACCTCCTGATCAGAGCCCCTCTCCCTCCTCTCCTGGTCCCTCCCTTCCACCCTCTTTCTGCTATCCGCACTCCCTTTGTCCTTGGAAAAGGGGAGCCCCTCTACCAACCCAGCCCATCACTTCAAGTTGCATCAGGACTGAGCTCCTCCTCATCTACAGTGGCCAAGCAAAGCACCCCTGTTAGAGTGAAGTGATCAAATCATATTTCTTATATGATTCATTTCTTATCAAATGAAATAAAGATGATTCATTTTTATACAGTGCTTGTCTCATAGTATTTATCCAATTGTATTTTATATATACATTTTATAGACACGTACATTTTTATACAGTGCTTGTCCTATAGTATTTATCCAGTTACTTATTGGTTGATTAATGATTCTTAATTAAGCAATACATAAATAATGGTTTGTGCTCAAGAGAGACTGGTACTATTCTAAACTTTCTCAAACCACTCATGAAAAGCATGTCAATAATACCATGAGGATTATTTCAAAAAGAAAACCAGTGAAATAAAGTATTAGAAAAGAACACTGGTCTATAATATTTGTCATAAGGAAATATTTCTTAGTTAAATAAATTACATTATAAGAAGAAACTATGAAATTACTTGAGGCAAGTTCTCAACATTCTGATAGAAAATTTTACTGAATGATATCATTCATTATAAATGTGAAAATGATTTTAGAGTAGATAAATAAGTAACCTGTCTTAAAAGTTAGGAGCATTTAAATAAATAGTAAGGTAGCTGCATATGAAATAATTGAAGACAAATTCAATTCCTAATTTTCTCAAGAGCTATATGCTCATTAGCGAAAGTATACAACTTCTGTGAATCGGCATATTCTCCAAGAGGAATTGTTAGCTTCCTTGCCTAGAATGTTGGTGAGGGAAGTAATAATGGATAATACATATAAAATATTTAGTTCAGCACTGTCACTTAGCCAGCAAATGTTCGCTGATTTATTCTGAAGCCATAGTGTGAAATCCATTCCAATTTGGATAACCAGTATTTCAGTGAGTGGAAGTGTTCCAATTACAATATTAGTTTCAGAGTGTCTGTGCTTTATCCTCTCTCACCAACACATTAGTCTCTCTGTCTTTGTTTCTATGAGCCTATAGAAAGAATGAAGCCAGAAAAAAAGAAATAGCAAAAAAGAAATAAGGGAGGCAACATGTTTCTTTGGAAGTTTGCACTGCTCATGTCATTTATGTTTTCTGTAATGTTCAAGTCCATTGTAAACTAAACCACTCCCACAGCCACCCCTCCCTTCTTGTTTCTGACTTTCTTGTCTTATCTTTCCTCCTTTTATCTCCTTTCACCTCCTTTCTCTCTCCTATGTCCTCCTCTGCCTCCTTTTTAGTCCATCTCACTACACTCTCTTTTTCTACACCCCTTTATTCCTCTCTCTCCATTTCGTAAATGGTAAAGAATAACTATATCTGTATTTATAGGTATCAACTTAGAATAATACTAAAGATCTGTGTCTCTTTTCAGAGAACATTTTGCTTAAGAAATTGGAAAATGGGAGAATACTGTAAGACACAGTGACCCTCACTGTTAATCTCATCATTCAGCTGCATGACTGTGATCCTGTCATATGTTAATGCTAAAACAAACAAACAAACAAACCTGCAAAATGTGGAAGAAATGAAATAAAAATGCACTAGATGTAAATAAGTCCTGAAAAATGAGTCCTACGGAACAAATTGAAATAAATAATATCTGAATTTTACTTGTACTATGATTGCCGAAACATTTTAAAAACTGAAAATCTAAACAAGATAAAATTTATAATCTTAAAATCACCAGAAAGCACCTAAATGATTTTATACAAAAATAAACCATCAATATTTAACTTAGGAACACTTGGGTTGGAAAATAATATTATATTATAAAAATTTTTAAATAGGTTTATATAGAAGGAAAATGATGCTGATTGAAAAGTTACGCTTAACTCCCATGTGTTGGGGAGGCCTGGTGGTACCCAGAGGAAGGGTAAGCAGGGTACCAGGATGAGACCTGACAGACTGTGACCATAAGGTAGGAAAAGAGGTCCCCTTCTTTCACAGACCTAGGGGAGAGGAGTAGAGTAAAGGAGGGAGGGACGGAGGGGAGAATGGAAAGATACAAGTGAGGGGAAAAACAATTGTGATGTAATCTGAATAAACTACTTAAATAATAATAATATAAATAATAAAAAAGAAAAATCACACTTATTGTTAACCTTATATAAAAAGAACTGTTTCACAAAACAATATCAGATGAGAGCTGAAAAGATGGTGAACACGCCTTAAGTATTCTTCATGAAAATTTTCATGGCAGAATTAGTTTTATAGAGTACAGTTCCATGAATTTTATTTGTTTTGATTAATCAATACCAAGATTGTGTTTTCTAAACTGTTATAAATACTGAATTGAAGTACCATAGTGTTGGAACCCAAAGTTTCAACATCCACTGGGTTGGAAGAGAATTTAAAACACTTTCTATGATATTGCACAGTTTTAAATTTTGAAATTGTTTGTTATACTTTGGAAAATATTCCAAAGTGAATTACCCAGAAAAAAGGTTTTATATATGCTTGCCAATTGTTTTTAGAAAATTAATAATATTTATTAAATATAACAAAATAATGAATGTAATTCTTGGTCTTTTACAAATTTTGGCATTTGTAAATAGTGTTTTTGTTAAAGGGTAATTATTATGGTATTTAAATCTACACAACTTTTTTGTAATTAATAATCTGAAAATAAAACCAGCTTCTTAGATTTTAAATTGAAAACTTAGAGTTATAGGTTTATTCTTAATTTTTATAAGCTCTATACAAACCATGCTTTTGAAACTAATTCAATTAGAAAAGTTAGTTGGCTTGGAGAGAAATGAATTCAATTATTTATTATTAAATTTGCTAAGCCAGTACTTACCAGGATGTATTCTAGAAGACATACAATGAGTGTACAAGGCCATGTACATTAGAGAGAAAGAGAGGCAGAAATAGAGACAGACAGAAAAGAAGGCAACATCTGGTTAGGATGGAGAAATGCAAACAAAGTAGAAAACAAAATATCATCTTTTTTGCCAGTTCTTATTCTTAGCAAATATTTTCTATTGTAGAAAGAGACAATTCCTGAAGAAATACTCTGTGTGTGTGTGTGTGTGTGTGTGTGTGCGTGTGTGTGTGTGTGTGTGTGTGTGTGTGTGTTTGTGTGTGTGTGCAATGCCCCATGTGTACATTGACATTTTTGAAATCTCTTCCTCATCATGAGTCTTTTTTTGCCTTTGCCTTGCTTGGTGTTCGGCTAGCCCTCAGACCTACAGTTTGGTATCTATCACTAATTTTAAAAGCATTTAGGCTTTACTTCAGAATTTTCCTTGTTTCTTTTGTCATCCTCTGTACATCCCATAACATATCTTTTATGCCATTACTCATTGTCACCTCTTTTATATTATAATGTTTTCTATTTCCTTCCTCTTGGGTTTCAACTTGGGCAGTGCTTCTACCGATGTACCTTCTCATCCATCTCACTTAGTCATCATCCATCTACTGTCCATCAGACCTCAGCAGGATTTTCTCCTTTGCATTCATGTATTTTATGTCCAGAATCTTCTTGTTGATTGTTTCTTAGAATTATATCCCCAGTTCCTGCATGTTGTTTATGTTTTTGGTTATATCTCCTTGCATTATGGTCATAGTGATTCAAATTTATTGTTTGTTAATAGAATCACATCTGAAAATCATTAATTCAATTAAAATTCCCTGTTGAATAACTCTAAAATCTTTACCATATTTAAGTTTGAGTAGGATAAGGTTTTTCTCTATGGATTGCATTTTTAGTGTAACACTACATTTTTTTTTTATTGAAACTGGGATATGATGCATTCCCTGAAACAAACTATGGTAGCATTGCTTTTGGGGTTTGCATTTTACTTTTTTTGTGTGACAGTTTGAGCTTTGCTACCAGTGTTTAAACTTGTCTCTACTGCCTTAGTCTCTGTCTCCTGTATTGTCCTTAAGTCTCCAAAACACCACCTTAAATAGACAGCTTCGTAGGGATTTCAGTTGTAACGCTGTTGTTTATATGAGACTTAGTCTTTATTTACTAATTCTATAATCTTGGTCATTGATATGTCTGTTTATATGGACTAGATTTTTTTTCATACTTAAATTATTAACTGTTCAACTACCTGGATAAGTATTTTATGTTGTATAATAAATATCATAAATACCATGTTTTTGAATGTGAGGGGATAATATATATATATATATATATAAATATCTAGCTTTACTCTGTAAACAGTTTACTTCATTGAATCTGTTTTTGCTTTTGTGTCTTCTTATTATGATATCTATTAGTCACTACATAGAAAGGAAAAGGGAAAATTACAGAGATATAGCCAGACATATTATTTCATGTAAAATGCAAAGTCAGGGGTATATGACAGTAAGCAACATGCATAAACAAAGCGTACGTCTATTATATCGCCATGGAAGCAAAAATCCCTGTTGTGGAGATCTAGAGGGCATGATAAGGCAAAGGGAGAATTCCCATTACTCCCCAAGTAAGGATGAAGGCAAAGCAGAGAACGAAAGCTTCTGGAATGCCACAGGCTCATATGCGGGAGTTCTTCAAAACCAGCTGAAAGAGGAGCTTTTCACCTTATATAGGAAGCAGACACAAGCATAGCTAACTGTATCCCTGTGCTAAAGTTGAATCATCTCAGGACATATTTTATAATCAAATTCCGTTGGCTAGAAAAAGTAGAAAATGAAGAGTTTTATGATTCAAAGCCCCAAATCCTTCTCCTTTTACACTGGCTAAACAGGCAGCCGCCAGAGAATTATAACAGATCCCATAAACCAAATTTAACTTGGAATTAGAGCCATGGGCAAAGTTCTTGAGTGGGAAGTGCAAACCAGCTTCAGGTAAGTCTATTTATGAAGCTGCCACCCAAACTTTGATAAGAAGAGAGAAACCAGCTGTGGGTGAATCTGAGTTAAGGTTCTAAGATAGAGAACTTTGTGGCCAAGAAATACAGGATTAATCAGATCTCATTTTCTACCCCACCAATGAAGATCTGCTTCTTCCTCTGAGTGGTTATGCCCAACTCAGAGACAGGGCAGAAAACCAAGGCTGCTTGGGAACCTTCCATACCACACTTGCACAAGGGAATTCCCTTTATCCTAGACAGCATGTCTTGCAGTTCTTGGGCTCAAGCTGTTAGGAAAGCTGGAGGGCTGTTCATGTATTCCTTGCTTTGACAAACCCTCCCACATGTGCAAAAATTAAACTGATGAGAGATCAGCCTATCACACTGTTAGGAAAGCAAGTATCTACCTCAGCTTGGAAACAGCCCCTTCTGGTCACTCACAGGTTTTGGATTCAGAGTTCTTCACACCAAGTGTATAACAGAGGAGATGCCTGGAGAATGAATGTTTCCACCTCTATGTCTTCGGAATGAAAAGAAATGATGAAAATTTTAAAATTGCCTTTATTTTCTCTACATTTACTTTATTATTATTTATTGTGTTCTGATTTTATAACTTTTTAAAAAATGTCTTGCTTCTGGGGCTAGACATGTGCTTCATTGCCAAAGAGTATTTGTTGCTTTTCCAGAGTTCCCAACACCCACATTAAGCAGATCACAATAGTCTGTAATTTTTCTGACACCCTTGTTCACTTGTACATATGAGGAATCTAATCACGCAGGCACAACACACATTGCCCTTTAGTTAAAACAAATAGTCTTCCCCAGGGAAAAGCACACCAACTGGTTCTCCAATACAAAAGTGTCAGTCCTAAAAATAAACATACGAACAGGTAACATTATATAGAATGACCAGGTAATATTTAGAATTATATGTGTGTATATAAATGATTGTACATATATACAAACTGCATGCACGTAACAAAAATTAATGATAAAAAAAGGCCATGAATTTGAATGAGAACAAGATGTGGAGAACATGAGAGTTTGGAGGGATGAAGGGAAAGAGGGAAGTGTTATATTTAAACTATAATTTAAAACCAGAATTTAAAAATGAAGTCCATCATACACTAAATGCTATGTTACATGGCTTTCTCATTTGACTTACGTATGCATTATCTCTAATATAAGTAATGACTGGAGGAGGTCAAAGGCTGGAATGAAGTCAAGAAAATAATTCATCAAAACAAAACAAATCATTCTTTTCTCTTTTCTCCATAACACTTTCCTTTTCTTATTCATTCCTTATTATCTTTAACTTTCATAAATTTACAGCTTATTTGAACTATATCCTAGTCACTTTATTTTATACCCTTATTAAAGATATAGTTGATGCTTTCTATTTTGCACATTTAAATTTTTGGTGGAACTTTGTTGTTATTTTTGTTACTACTCTCTCTTGTGAGTGATAAAATGCAAGACTGCCTAATAAGATCCCCATAAAATTTAAAGAAATGTCAAACCAATCTAAATTACAAAGTTGAAATATTAAAGATAAA
This sequence comes from Acomys russatus, assembly GCF_903995435.1. Lineage (NCBI taxonomy): Eukaryota > Metazoa > Chordata > Mammalia > Rodentia > Muridae > Acomys > Acomys russatus. The sequence continues at coordinate 32,776,545 of NC_067149.1, forward strand.
GTCATTGCACACCTTTGAAACTCATAACTCTTCAGTGGCCAATTCCAAAGTTAGTAAAAATGGTTGCAATCCCAGAAAAAGTTTTCAAAGCTATAGTTTTGAAATGAGAAATGAAGGCTTCTGGGAGGATCCAGACAAACTGGAGGACAAAGCAAGGTGGTGAAGCCAAGACTTAGGCAGTAATTCTGCCTCATGAGTCAGTAATTCAGCAAGGGCTTTAAAATTGAGAAAGAGTTAAAATTCAATAAATGAAATAAAATCATTACAGAAAGCTTCATCAATAGACTAGATGAAGCAGAAAAGTAACCTGGACTTGTGGAAAGGCCAAGTAATGATCTCATTCAGGCAGTAATGAAAAAAAAAAAAAAAAAAAAAAAAAAAAAAAAAAAAAAGGGAAGCATATCGCAGTTTGTAAAAATTCTAGGATATGTTAATACCATGCCAAGGAATCCATGGGGGATAAATAGGAGTTTAAATACAAACTAATGCAGAAAAAAAACCTTCCATGGTATTATATCATAAAAATCTATGAAATATCCAGAGAAATATGGACATCATGGCCTAAGAGATGACGTAGTAGTTGCTGCTCTTATGGAGGAGTGAGTATATAGCTATAAACTAACAACTTTGACTTCATAGCTCATTTCCACAACCTGCGATATTTATGTCAGATTATTGTTTTCATGTGTGGGTCTATCCTCTGTTTCTGAATCAATATCCATCTTCTATAAATATCTTATTAACCAGCAAATTTGTTTTTTTGGAGGTAGGGTCTCGTGGTAATCCAAGCAAGCCTCCGACTGTTTCTCCTTCTGCCTCTACCTCTCAAGTGCTGGAATTACAGATGTGGGCCACCATGGCCAGTGGGTATGGCCATGATTATCAAACTTAGGGCTTTTTGAATGATTTACCAGCATTCTACCAACTGATCTATATTTTTAGTCTTTTAAAGCTAATTGTCAACAAATATCTTAACGAAGGCAAATGTGGAAATATTTATCATATGTATTGTCTGTTGATTACTAATACTCCAAGAATAAGCATCTTATTTTACATTTCAAAGCAACAAGCATGCAAACACACATGCTCTTAAAATAAATCAAACTATGGTTTTAATAAGAAGAAATAAGTATTTGAAAAATATTCAGAGGCAATGAGAAGATTAGATGTCATTAATCCATTAAAAAAAAAAACAAACCTCTCTAGAGATGATTATAAAGAGCCGGGCGTGGTGGCACACGCCTGTATTCCCAGCACTCAGGAGGCAGAGGCAGATGTATCTCTGTGAGTTCGAAGCCAGCCTGGTCTACAAAGTGACTCCAGGACAGCCAAGGCTACATAGAGAAACTCTGTCTCAAAAAACCAACCCCCCTCCAAAAAGAACCAAAGAGCTCTGAAAGCATAATTCAAATGACTGCATCCAACCCAGAATGCTGTTGCAGTCAGTAGATACGATGTGTAGCACATATGCCTACCAATGGTTAGCTGAGGCATTCAGTTACAAATCTCATCATCTTAAACCTCAGAAGGAAGTATCTAATAATTAGAACAATATCCGTCGAAATGGTAATTGCTATGACTTGGAGACATGTAACTCACTTTCTATGTTGGGATTTGAAAGGGAACATGATCTCATTGTTCAGCTCTCAGCTTCATCTCATTTGTTGAACATGACAGACCATTAATTGCCTAAGCTGTAAATTAATTGTATTGTGAAATACCCTGAAACACTTCAGTTGCATAGGTGCCCTGCCAGTGGAGTGTGATTGACTGATGCTTCTCTTGAAAGAAACATTTTTTCTTAGTGGAAAGAGTAAGTGTACCGTGGAACTCTCTGCTGCTACTTTGGTAAACAGAACAAAATATATAATATATTTTCTGTATTGCTTTCTTAAAGATAATTTAGCAACTTTGCCTTTAGTGCTCTATAAGGTACATAAAATTATTAAAGCTACTCTATTTTACCACATAAGCACAGTTAGAGACATTGAATAGTCACAGGTTCTTCACAGTTGCTTTTCTTTCTTATTTGACCAACTATCTTTATGATTTCCAATTTGACTTCTTGCCCTTTGCCCTCTCTCTGAGTTAAATTAGTAGAGAACAGAATATATTTATAAGCATGCTATGCCCCATTTATATCAGAATGTATACTGAAATCCTAATCTTAGGCTCTTGTTCTTTGTTTTGCATTATAGGATAACATTATGTTGACATAAAAAATTATAAACTCTACATAATACTCACTTGTTGACCAGGTACACAAACCTGAGGGTTGATAAATCTTCAAGGCTTTCACGTGAATGACAACAACAATTCCTGACAAACACATACATATACATCTACTTAGATAATCAATAGTGTATTGATATTTTTTCCAGTTCTGGGATCAAATCCAAAGCACTGAGAATTTTAGGAAAGTGCTCTGATACTGAGTTACAACCGTAGCCCAAGAAATGGTAAGACATGTTAGAGTTTTTTCTGATACTTTAAGGCTACATGGTGTTCTGATCAATGCAGATTTGAACTAAGCAATAGCACTCTTACTCATAATTTCAATAGCTATGGGGTGAGTGAAGAGGATCAGTTTTCTTACTTATAAAGTGAAAATGAAAATAGATTTGTTGATTGACATATACAATAAAATTTGTATATGTCAACCAACAAATCTATTTTCATTTGTTGTAAGATAAGAGGAACTATTAAATTATATGCCAAATTCCCTAACCCATAATAGGAAATAGTTATTTGTTTGTTTGATTGGTTTGTTTTTTTGTTTTTTTATTTTTTTTTAACCCTGGAAACTGCAGTGCTGTTCTGGCTGAGGAAGCAAACTTGAACATTCATTAAGAAAGGGGAATGGGCTCTCTGGGAATTCGGTATTGACAGTTTCCCAGAACTATGGGTGAATTATGATTTCAGCACTTGAAATATTCATGTTTAATCTTCCTAAACAGCCACTATCATTCCCTCATTCACTCATTTGACAAATTGGACACTTATTCTTATTAGCACAGCAATCATGTAGCAATGAATATCTCATTCTCTCAATAATTTTTTATTAGTCAGTGAGTCAGTCAGAAGGACATCTCTGTGCACTATGTGTGTATCTCTGGTATTTAGAAAGAAGAGGATGCCAGATCAACTAGAACTGGAGTTATACTTCTTTATGAGCCATGATGTGGGTGTTGCAAATTGAACCTGGGACCGCTACAAGAGTCAAAAGCACTCTTTTTTTTTTTAAAGTAATTTGACCCATTTTATTCAAGCATTCAAATTTCTATAACTGCTTTTTACAAATATAGCTGATTTAGAATATTATATTAAAGAAAGTCTAATTTAAATGTACTTTAAGTTACTTGCTTTAGACTTCACTTTGATAATGTATACATAAGACTATATAATGGAAAAAATTAATTGGTCTCTCCCTGCAAGTTCTTTCTGTAAGTGGATTTACATTCATACTGAGCAAACATCTACAACACATCATGATGAGCACGTTAAATTTGACCACTGGGCCAAAGACATGGCCCAGCCATTAAAGGTTAGGCTCACAACCACGCTGTCATCTCTTCATACCCATTAGTTTCTTTTTTAACATATTTTTTTTATTTTTTACATGTATATTTATATTATTACACATATATAAAATAAACTACGTACAACAATAAGAACCACAAAACAATCAGGAATTATATTGACATTACAATTCATAGTGTTTTGGCTATTCGTATTTGGCAACCTTGAAGAAACTGGCTTTCCTATCTTGGTGAATCAAAAATTCTGTATGCATCAATATCTATCAAATCTCATCACTATCAACTTAAAAGATCTATCTAGATGAAAAAACTTCTTAACCTCTAAACAACTAAGCTTAATTGTAAAGCTAAACTATTTGGTCTTCAACTCCAGTAGAGACTTGACAAGAAATAAAATTAATTACCTGAGGAAACAGGGAGTGCAGGTTAGCAGCTTCCAAAGTGCAAAAAATGACAGAGACAGTTTGCTGCCTGAACAGTCACCTAAAACTCTCTATAACACTGGAGCATCAAACCATAAGAGAATGACATCACATTTCCCTTAAGGGGTTTGGGTAGATTTTTAGTTGCTTTCTTAGGCTTTAGATGTTTATTTTCACAGAGGTTGGTTATAAGTTACTATTGGCCTTATTCAGAGAGAAAAACGAGGTTGGACTAAGGGATATTTCTCTTTCCCTTTATCTTTCTTTCTGAGATTTGGAGATAGGGATTGAAAAGAAAGAATGGGAAATAAAAAATATAGAGAAACGGCACGACAAAAAGTAGATTATTGAGTCTACTCCTCAACTTAAGACCTTAGTTGTTACTCACAAGGTTATTTTTAATGCCTTTGTGTAGAATTTTGTGTATTGATACAAAATAAGTTTAATTTTCATATGTTGGTATAGAACTCAAATTTAAGATTATTCTTCAGCCCCATTAGACAACAAATTGTTAAAAGTAGTATTAGATCACACACAAAAAAAATGAGCATTTACTACAAAGTAGTTCCATATAAATCCACACAGCTTCACTTGCTATTAATTACTTCCATTATTGTGGTACATTTGTCACAAGTAACTAATATTGACTAAAGTTTATGTGTCTATCTACTTGCCTTAGCCTTTACTTCTCATTCCCATAAGAGTCCTTAGCATGTTTCACAGTTTCTTGTCTCTATACAACACTGTTGGCTAAAGCACTAGATTAGACTCTACTCATTTTGCATG